>NW_026879461.1:0-26240 GCF_032173495.1 Musca vetustissima
CAGATTAATGATCTTTCGAAGGATGACATTTCGCAGTAAAAAATATTTTGTTTTTTTGTGGTGCATAAGTTACAGAGTGATAAAAATGGAAGTGAACAAAGAGAACATTCGGTACATTTTACATCGAAGTTGACCGGCATGTTAGCAGTCGTAACATTGCCCAGGAGTTAAAAATCGACCTTAAAACTGTTTTAAACCTTTTACAATTGACCAGAAACGGCCAGAATTGGCTAACAGGAGAGGTGTCGTGTTCCACGAGGACAACGCTAGGCCACACACATCTACAGTGACTCGTCAGAAACTTCGGCATATTGAGTGGGAAGTTTTAATTCATCCGCCATACAGTCCGGACCGAACTTGTCACCAAGCGATTATTATCTTTTTCTTGCATTGCCAAATTGCTTTAATGATTACAAATTAGATTGTGAAAATCGACTACTAGAGTTTTTTTTGCAAATAGAGAGGCATTATGAAGTTACCTTTAAAATGGCAACAAATCATACAACAAAACGGCCCAAATCGGACTTAACACACATCATTCTTGACTCAATTGCAATCGATATGCACAATTTGGTCCCAAACGGACAAACATTGGGCGTTTGGTGCACCATTTATATAAAATCAGACGTAAATATATTGGGAGCTATATCTAAATCTGAACCACCAAAGTGTGTTGAAGGGTATACAAAAATATGTCATGAAAAAAATATTTGTTTGCAAAATTCTGAATCCCAAAAACAACAACTATTAATTGGAGGGGAATGTATGACATTGTCCGCCAATGAGTAAGGCAGGGAAGACTATGGTTTCGGATCTCGCCACTGATCCTCATCATTTCCCTTAGTTTTTTGTTTGAGGTATTCTCTCCAGAAGCTATTTATTGCTTCTTTACAAAAAACCTTTCATACCCAAATGTCACTTGTAACGAATCGAAGTACTTACGTTATCAGCAATGCCACCTAAATGAGAAGTTCATTGTTGACTGACTTCGTGGTTAACAAGGCATTTGCAGACAACTTCAATACATTTCCCACTGCTATGTGTCGTCACTTTGTGACGAATGCACATAACGTTGTAGTTGCTATTGCCACACATTTCCCACTAATAAATAGTTGTTTTTATAAAGACAACAAACTGGGATTAAGCCTGACTATTTTGCAAAAACAAAATACAAATGGGATCCCAAATAACCCAATATCCCAATCCCAATATCCCAACACAACTAATTTTTTTTATTTTCATATATACGTTAGTCCGATTTTAACTGATGTATCACTTCGCCTTTTTTACCTTCGGATTGAGTGTAGAATGATGTGTTCCAAATGGATTTATTCTGCACCTGATTACAATTTATTATGCATTACCTTAAGATTATTAGAGCACATCTTGTATAAGCTCAAAGTGGTGCATGTATGCTATTGTTCGATCCGACTGACTTGGTTCCTTTTTTTACAGTTTCCAATACTAAACTTTTTTCTATTCCCCTTTTAAGATATATCGATATCATAATTACCTTTACAATACCCCAAATCAGTAATGTAGCCGATATAGCAGTTAACAAGCCAAATGTAAATATGCCAGTATGCTGAAGTATAAATTGGATACTTAAACCTGTAGAACAATTAATACAAAATATATTAAAATTGTTTTTCGAATATTGTATAATTTTTCATTATTCTCTCTCCATTTATACTTACCATGATCATCGTGGAACATAAAAATATATTTGATCATCGATATTTCATTCATTAGAATCATAAAACCTATCAAAATTGTAACCGCAGCCACAAAGATACCATGTTTTTCTAAGCCTTTTAACGACATTTTATTTTACTTTATTGCACTTTTTAATTTTAATTACAACTAAACAAAATATGTAAATACATATATTAAATCATCCGCTGGATTATTATGACTATCAGTCAAATGTTCCACAATTCAAACTGATTGCGAAAAATCAGAGAAAATTTTTGCAATCAATTATTTACACTTAGTATTTGGTTTTTATTTTTTGCTTTCATATTTATTTTATTTTTTTTTTTATTCATTTCAATACATTTAAGGTAAAGTGAAATAAGAAATTTGTTTTGTTTTTATTTAATAAAAAAAAATTCCAATACTGATAAGACCCATGTTTTGATTTCTTTGAACTAAAAATCATCTGCCTGAGAGAGTATTAGCATCAGAGATTTCAATTATTGTTAAAAAAACTTTAATCATCTTTAACTTTATTGTTGATAAGACTTGGGCGTATAATCTCTCTGAGTCGATGGGGCTCATTAATTGGTTTTCACAAATCGAAAAAGAGTTTTAGAACATAATGAGCACTTTTTTAATTCATTTTAGTATGAAATGGAATGTGTTATGATTGCGTTCATTGATGAAATTTGTAATTTCATTTACGTTGCAAAAATCAAAGATTCGTTTGGAAAATACACATTTCTTAATTTCTCATGAGTTAACGAAATTTTCAATGAATTAGATTCGTTACAAGTTATACTTGAGAACCAGTTATGAAATTACAATTATGAAATTAAAGGCAATTCGTTTGAAAAATGTATACAAAATTCTCAAAATATAAGTGTGCCATTATGTGAGGTCTATACATAAATATCGATCTACATTTCTAACACAATGCGACAAAATGAATGTCATGATCTGGCGTTGGGAAATTACTTTTAGGAATTAAAGCCCTCAGAGATTACATTAACCTTTTGCACTCCGTTGTATTTTTTGGTGGGACATCGCAATTCTAGCCTATCACCCCAATGTTTGCTCTGAGGGGATATCCAAGTTTCTTAGACTAAATATCGAACTACATATTCCCCATTGGAACAAAAACATGTAAGAAAGGGTAAGCTGGTCAATATTTAGCGGGTCAAATGGACCCTGACTTTTGTGTGAAAAATGACAACATTTGTATTCTATAACGTATATAACCTTCACCACACTGTGATACAGGGTATTATGTCTTTGTGCATATGTTTGTAACAGGAAAAGGAAACGAGATGACACATGGTTCGATTTATGCATGTCCGTCCGTCTGTCCATGTTAAATTGTAAACAAATTACAGGTCGCATTTATTATTCGAATTGGATGAAATTTGGCACAGCTCATTAATTTGGCCCAAGGACGAACCCTATTGAAATTGGGAAAAATCGGTTCCGATTTAAGGTAAATTGTGCACCAAAGTTCTATAAAACTCTCGATTTGCACGAAATTTTGCACAGCGTACTGAATTAGGAGTAGAATAATGTGTGCTAAGTTTCGTGAAAATCGGTTCAGATTTAGATGTAGCTCCCATATATATTTTCGTCCGGTTTAATGTAAATGGTGCATCAAAGACACTATATCGACTTGCACGAAATTTGGCACAGCGTACTGAATTGAGTCTAGAATAATGTGTGCTTCGTTTCGTGAAAATTGTTTCAGATTGAGCTATAGCCCTATATATATATATATATATATATCATCCAATTTAATGTAAATTATGCACAAAAGTCCGAATATATTTTTCGATTTAAACGAAATTTGGCATAGCGTACTAAATTGAGTCTAGAATGATGTGTGCTAAGCTTCATGAAGATCCGTTCAGATTAAGATATAGCTCCCATATATATTTTTGTCCATTTTTACATAAATGGTGCACCAAACTCCTAATGTTTGTCCGATTAACACGAAATGTTGCACAACGTGTCGAATTGAGACTTGAATGACGTTATTGGGTTTTGTTGAAATTGGTGCAGATCCAGCCATAGCTTCCATATGTATTTCGAACGGTTGTCTGATATCAATTTTGCTATAAATCATTTTCTAGAAATTTGTTCCATGGTACGCAGACTACTCTAAATATTCGGAAAATATGTCAGTGTAATGAAGTGGTGCTGTTGACCTCTAATCGGGCAAGAGATTGCAACTATCACAAAATATTGCCCAGGCTCGGAATAAAAATCCGCAGAAAGTCAGATTTCGGGGTAGTTGTATCGTATGGTCGGCCCCGTCCGACTATACTGCTCTGCTCACTGGTTGATTATTTGTTTTTCATTAGATATATGTTTTTATCAAAGAGTTTTTGGATTTAAATGTAAATTAAATTTAAAATTTCATGAAATACCAGCATATACTCGCTACTTAGTTAGCGAATGTGGGAAATATTTAAACATATATTAACATATTCTTTTATTTTCACAGAAACATACATATGTCAGAAAAACTAAACAATCCACACACTAATATCGACGTTAAATTAAATTTGAGTACCACTTAGTACCAAATTTCATGATTCAAGCTCTAAAAGTTCACCCAAATCCAAATTTTACCAAATTTAGTTCCATTTAGCACACATTATTTTCATAAGTGGCTTCTTCAACCATCCAAGAAAACTTTCTACATACTCCGATCAACAATTATATAAAATTTCAGGATTTCAACTGTATCGGTTCACCCATAATTCAAATTGTACTAAATTGTACATAGAAGTACCAATTTTTAAAACTTCCTACAAAGCCTTATTATTGTACGGTTTTCTATTCGCTTTTGAGGCCTCCATTGTAAGCAGAACATTTCAAATTTTTAAGGGTCTGGCCAACTATTTAGAATGGATGTTTTAAAAAGTGGTCGGCAAATATTTGGAGTGTCAACTGAACTCCGGAAAAATTATTAGGAAAATATGACAGGGGAAAAAAGCTATTGACCTCTAATCGATTAGGAGGATGAAAATATCGCGAAATTTTCCTCAGACTTGGAATATAGATCTGCAGAAAATTATAATTCGGTACTAGTTGTGTCGGGTATCATATGGTCGGCACCGTCCCACTATACTGCTCCGCTCACTGGTTTGTAAGTAGACTTGATATCCAATCAGAAGTCAAAATATAAAATTATAGCCAATTCGGATGCAAAACGAGCCACAAATCCTCAAAATACCGAATATTTGGAGGTACCTTTATATAGCGGGGGCTACCCTTAAACATGTACCGATATATCCCCATTGTCAATAAAAAAAACAGTAAGGAATGTAGTAAAGTCGGTCTGGGCCGACTATATGAAACCATTTACCATTTTGGGTATATTCTACATATGTATCCTAACAGACGTCGCCTTTTCGAAGGAATACTAATTTTAGTAAGTTTGGTTCAATCGGCCTAGCTATGGGTCTTTAGTGCACAATTTACATTAAATAGGACGAAAATAACTAAATCTGAACCGATTTTCTCGAAAATTAGCACACATCATTCTGCACAATCGGACGAAACTAAATATGGGAGCTATATCTAAATCTCGAAACTTAAGACACGTCTTTCTAGACTTTATTCAGTACGCTATGGAAAATTTTGTTCTAATCGAAAGTTATATAGGGACTTTGGTGCAACATTTTCATAAAATCGGATGAAATTATATACGGCAGCTATATCGAAATCTGAACCGATTTTCACGAAACTTAGAACACATCATTCTTTACCTAATTCAGTACCCTATGCCAAATTTTGTGCAAGTCGAAAGACCTATAGGGACTTTGGTGCCCCATTTACCTTAAATCCGACGAAAATATATATGGGAGCTATATCTTAATCTGACACAATTTTTTTGAATCTTGCCACACATCGCTAAAGACTCAATTCAGTACCCTATGCAAAATTTCGACAAAATCGAAGGATATATAGGGACTTTGGTGCACAATTTACATAAAATTGGACGAAAATATATATGGGAGCTATATCTATATCTGGACCGATTTTCAAGAAACTTAGCACACATTATTATAGACTCAATTCAGTACGCTATGCCAAATTTCGTGCAAATCGAAATATATATAGGGACTTCCATGCACCATTTACATAAAATCGGACGAAACTATATATGGGAGCTATATATAAATCTGGATCGATTTTCGGGAAACTTAACACACATCATTCTGTACCTAATTCAGTACCCTGTGCCAAATTTCGTGTACATCGGAAGATATATAGCGACATTGGTGCCCCATTTACTTTAAATCGTACGAAAATACATATGGGAGCTTTCATGCACCATTTACATAAAATCGATTGAAACTATATATGTGAGCTATATATAAATCTGAACGGATTTTCACGAAACTTAGCACACATCATTCTGTACCTAATTCCGTACCCTGTGCCAAATTTCGTGTACCTCGGAAGATATATAGCGACATAGGTGCCCCATTTACTTTAAATCGTACTATTTATTTATTTTTTTTCAAATGTCTCATTTCGGGTTCTCTGGGTGCAAGAAACCTTTTAGCACAACAATTCAATACAGATGTACATTTTCACGCATTTTTAACTGGGATTTGCTCATTTTATTTTCTTTTAATAATAAAAATATAAAATCACTCATAATTCAGTCAGAATAATATCATTGTCTCATTAGCATTTATATTTTATCAAAATAGTTGGGATTTTGTGGTCCCTCTTGTTTGTGTTGTTCCAATTTTTCACGTCTGATTTCACCAAACAACGAAGCCAAAATATAGAAGACAAGTACGCCAACTCCTGCAATAAAATCAAATGCAATTTTAAAATAATTTTGAAATTTAATTATTATAAAATCATACCCAAAAATGGTGTGGTTTGTTGTAAGAGCTGAAAGTGACCAAATGGCATAAATATTAAATTATAACCCACATAGAAAAGTCCAAAGCCCAGAGCACCCAAGACGCACAACATGGCGGGTAATATGGCAAAATGACGTTTCTGTAAAATAAAATAATTAATTATTTATTTTCTCTGATTAATAGAAAAAAATGTTCGAAGTATTTTACCTTTTTAGCTGCCCATATTAATAACATGCTGACAATAGTTCCAGCTCCATACATTGCCAAATGCAGGGAAATGTCCTTGAGGTAGCTGGCACGGCGATCTTCGGGTACTGAAATATGAGAGTATATAGACATTTATATGACATAGGCAATAGACTTTATGTCATAATATACTCTCCACCATTAGATGGAGTATATATTAAATTTGTCATTATCAATTATCAATATTGGTTTTAGTTTTATATTTTAGATTCTCATTGAGTAGAAAATTTCCCTACTAAAAATTATCAATATTGGTTTAATTTTCCAAGTAGTCCCCATATAATGGAAACACCCAGTATTCAGTATTTGGGGGTTTTGGTTCGATTTTCACCATTTACACAAAGCTGGATTCAAAATGAAGCTCAATTAACAGAAAAAAATTGGATGGATCGAATTTCCATCTGCGAAGCCTTGGCCAAACGGAATGAGATAGACCCATTTCTTAAACGGATGGTGTCTGGAGATGAGAAATGGATCACATATTGGTCACAGCACCTCAAATGGTGAAGCATTTCAAACGGTGGCCAAACCTGGATTAACGGCCAGGAAGGTTCTGCTATGCATTTGGTGGGAATGGAAGGGCCATATGGCCAAACGCTAAATTTTGATCTCTACTTTCAACAACTAGACCGTTTGAAGATAGCAATTGACCAGAAACGGCCAGAATTTGCCAACAGGAGAGGTGTCGTGTTCCACCAGGACAACGCTAGGCCACACACATCTACAGTAACTCGCCAGAAACCTCGGAAGCTTGGTTGGGAAGAATAAATGCATCCGCCATACAGTCCGGACTTGGCACCAAGCGATTATCATCTTTTTCTTGCATTGCAAAAATACTTTAATGATAATAAATTGGTATCTAGGGATGATTATGAAAATCGACTATTAGAGTTTTTTTGCAAATAGAGAGCAGGACTTATATGAGAAAGGCATTATGAAGTTATCTTTAAAATGGCAACAAATCATACAACAAAACGGTGGGTATTTGAATATACCCAAGCATGTTAAATAAAGTCCTACAGTTCATATAACAATAATGGATGTCTTTTTCCCCAAACTAATATATTTTTATTCAGAATGCAATATTAGTCGATTTTCGCATGTCCGTCTGTTGAAATTTTGATAGAGATTGTAATATTTAAGACAGAGCTCTGAAATTTTGCACAGACCAAACATCCTAGGAATAATAGCAATATTCCTAGGTATTGCAAATGTTTGGTATTGCAAATGGGATACATAGGTCCACGTTTTACCGAATACCGAATATTGAGCGTACCATTTGACGGTACGCTCAATATTCGGTATTTTGAGGATTTTTGTACGCGAAGGAATTTGTAACGAATTGGCTGTAATTTGGCATTTTGGGTTTTCATGCTGCAGCACATCTCCGTACCAAAAATTAATAATATTGACCAAAGTTCGGGGGTAGGCCCCATATAAAGGTACTCCCCAATATTCGGTATTTTGGGAATTTTGGACAGGTTTTCCAACCAAATGATCTGTAATTTGGTATTGTGGGTTTTCATTGTATATCACACCTCCGTACCAAAAATGATTAATATTGACCCACGTTTCAGGGTAGCGCCCATATAAGTGTACCCCCAATATTCGGCATTTTGAGGATTTTAGACAGGTTTTTTAGTATTCGCTAATTTTAGGATTTTGGGCACGTTTTCCAACCGAATTGACCTGAATTTGATATTTTGGGTTCTCATTGAATAACACCAAAAATGATTAATATTAACCCAAGTTTCAGGGTAGCCGCATATAAATATATACTCCCCAAAACTCGGCATTTTCAGGATTTTAGGCAGTTTTTCCAACCGAATTGGCTGTAACATGGTTTTTTGGGTTCTCATTAAAAAACACAAATCCGTTCCAAAAATTGACTCAATTTTCAGAGTGGCCCCCATATAACGGTACCTCCAAAATATTCGGTATTTTGGACAGGTTTTCCAACATAATTGCCTGTACTTTGGTATTTTGGGTTCTCATTGTATAGCACATCTCCGTACCAAAAATTATTAATATTGACCAAAGATTCGGGGCTAGCCCCCATATAACGGCACTTCTCAATATCCTATATTATGAGAATTTTAGACAAGGTTTTAAACCGAATTGTCTGCAATTTTGTATTTTGGGTTCTCATTACAAAAAAAAAAAAAAAAAAACAATAAACAAAAAAAAAAAAAAAAACAAATCCGTACCGATAATTATTAACATTGATCCAAATTTAAGGGTAGCCCACATATTAACGTATCGCCCAATATTTGGTATTTTGGGAATTTTGAATAGATTTTCCAACCGAATTGCCTGTTATTTGCTATTTTGGGTTCTCATTGAATAATACATGTCCGTTCTAAAAATTATTAATATTGGTCCAAGTTTCAGAGTAGCCATATGGTGGATATCCCCAGTATTCGTTAATTTGGGGATTTTCCAACTATCATGGCTGTAATTTTGTATTTTGGGTTCTCATTATATGGGACATTTCCGTATAATGCGGTACCCCACAATATGGGAACTTTTGACGCGTTTGCAATCAAATTGGTTCTAATTCAGGCACGGGCAGAGCGTAAAAAATTCTGTTCTCACGCACTTGTCTTTGTGTGGGTGTCAATGGTTTTCCAAGTGATTCAGTTGAATGTGTGTGAGAGAATAGTGATACTTACTCTCGCGAGAGCGCACGTGTGCGGTGGTTCGCCCGACTGTGCTCTAATTTGGTATTTTGGTTCTCATGACGGTATCACCACATCTCCGCACAAAAATATTAATATTGATACAAATTCCTATTTTGAGAATTTTAGACACGTTTTTCAACCGAATTGGTATTTTGGATTTGATATTTTGGATTCTCATAGGCTGTCAAATTTTACTACCAAAAAAAATCAATATTGATCTCCGTTTTAAAATAGCCCCATAAAACGCTAGCCCCACTATTAGACATTTTGAGAATTTAATTATCTTTTTCTCACGTATTTTTCGGTATGTTCAAGGTCCTATCATAACATGAATTTTCTCCTAGGGGCCCCTTTTAATTAATTTTACATATTTTGATTGCCATCCTTATGGTGGAGGGTTCGTCCGTACCGAACTTAACATCGTTTTCACTTGTTAGTATTTTGAAAGCTTTCGCACGCACCATTTCCGATCATCATGGAATTTTAAACGTCAAAGGGGAAAGTGCCAGCTATTAAGCATGTCTGTTTTCATGATGTTCCGTCAATTTTTATTATTTTCATTCGAACTAGACTTTTGCGTGAAAAAATTATATACGGTAAGACGTAGTTTAATCGAACAAATTATAATTTAATTTATTTTGTTCCCAATTAAGTTTACTTACAATCCCAGCTTAGTTTGATATACAAATCACTGCATTCGATGGCAACACATGACAGACAAAATAACAAAGCAAATACGCCAATTATAACAGTTTGTCTGGTAAGATGCTTCATTTTCGGTGTTATTTTTTTCAATATCACTTTAGAATTATTATATATTTTTTGTTTCGTTATTATTTTCGAATAAGAAAGCCAAAAGAATGCAAATAATTATTGTTCAATCGTCGACGATTATCAATAAACTGACTGTAAGATGCAAAAATGACATTGGTTTAAACAACAAAACACACAAAATCGTAAACTATAGGCATTGTTAGTGGTTTTGATTTGCTTTTCTGTTTTTTTTTTTTTGTTTTTTTCGTTTTCCAAGATTGTTTATAGTATTTTTGCATTTGTTTTCTTTGTTTTTTCTTTATCGCCGATCAAATGGAAATTCTTGGAATATTTTTTGATTCATACATTTTGCATTTAATACGAAGTTCGAAGAATGAAATATTTACTTTGTTTGGTCCAAAAAACAGATGACAATATTTTATTTAAAAATTAATTATTTTATGTTGATAAGAATGTTTCGTTTTGGTGTTTGTGGCAGACAGAGATTTAGACGACATTAAATTGTCCAATTGATAAACCAGTGTTATTGAACGCAGCCTCAATGTCATGGTTAGAAATGCAATAAAACAGTTTAGACCCCATATGGGTGATAAGGTCGTCTACCACAAAGAACCATTCATTTGGAATATGATGATAGAACGATTAAAATACCTAAAATGGGATGGAACATTTACATGCGGAGTTTGTCAACCCATATAGTGATAAATTTATAAATCTCCTTCGGTTGAAATTTTATAACGAACAAGATCTCAAAATATAATTTCTTAGCCACTTCAAGAGCCCTATATGTGAGCTATGTTAAAGCATTAACGTGGAAAGCGGACTTCTAGTTTTTGAGAACGCTAAATACTTATGTGTAGCCATAATTTATAGTATCCTACATCACCTGGCGAGCATTAAAAATTCCATAAATGGGTCGGAAACTTTTTATGGAGATTATGTTAAAGTATTATGTGATTGTAGGTTGCTCATTTTCTGAAAAAAATAATGTGCCAAATTACAGACACTCGAGATTTTCCTCTGATGAAATAACCGATTTTGGCCTTTGACTTTCGAATTTTACCGACTAATGCAAAATCGATTAAAATTTTCACAACATATGTAATTATACCCTTCACCACACTGCGATACAGGGTATTATGTCTTTGGGCATATTTTTGTAACAGGCAAAAGGAAACGAGATAGACCCATAGTTCCTTTTGAGAATATGCATAGAATCACTTTCTGAGTCGATTAAATTGTTAAATTGTAAACAACGCACTTGTCGCATTTATAATCCGATTTGGATGAAATTTGGCACAGCTTATTAGTTTGACCCAAGGACGAACCCTATTGAAATTGGGAAAATTGGTTCAGATTTAGATATACCTCCCATATTTATTTTCGTTCGATTTAGGGTAATTGGTGGGCCAAAGACCCTATATATCTGTCGATTTGCACGAAATTTGGTATAAGGTACTGAATTGAGCCTAGAATGATGTCTGCCAAATTTCGTGAAAATCGGTTCAGATTTAGATATAACTCCCATATATAGTTTCGTCCGATTTCAAGTAAATTGTGCACCAAAGTCCTTATATATCTTTCGATTTGCACCAAATTAAGCATAACGTACTGAATTGAGCCGAATTGCCAAGTTCCGGGAAAATCGGTTCAGATTTAGATATAGCTCCCATATATAGATTCGTCCGATTTCATGTAAATGGGGCACCAAAGTCCATGAAAATCATTCGATTTGCACAAAATTTGGCATGACGTACCGAATTGAGCCTAGAATGATGTCTGCCAAGGTTCGTGAAAATCGGTCCAGATTTAGATATAGCTACAATATATAGTTTCGTCCGATTTCATGTAAATGGTGCACCAATGTCCTTATATATTTTTTGATTAGCACGAAATTTGGCATAACGTACTGAATTGAGCCTTTAGTGATGTCTGCCAAGTTTTGAGAAAATCGATCCATATTTAGATATAGCTCCCATATATAGTTTCGACCGATTTAATGTAAATGGTGCACCAAAGTTCTTATATATCCTTCGATTTGCACGAAATTTTGCATAGTGTACGGAATTGAGCCTAGAGTGATGTTTGCCAAGTTTCGTGAAAATCGGTCCAGATTTAGATATAGCTCTCATATATAGTTTCGTCCGATTTCATGTAAATGGTGCACCAAACTCCCTATATGTACTTCGATTTGCAAGATATATATATATATATATATATTTTCGCACGGTTTTTGGTAAATTGAGCATCAAACTCCTCATCTTAGAGTTTTGTAGTTGCGTTTTCTAGAAGTACGGACATAGCCCAACGGATGACCTATTGATATTAATTTGAAGTCGATTTACATACTTTTGTCCCATTGTAACAAACGAATTTTATCTAATTTCATGTTAATAGTCCTGTTTAATATACCTATAGTGGTGAAGGTTATCTTATAGTCGCCCTACCGAAAAAATTGACCTATATTTATAATTTGTAGTGGAGACATTTGGTACCCAAAAAGAACCCATTGTACCAACATTCAGCAAATTCGGTTGAAAAACGCGCTCAAGAACCCCAAAATACCGAAAATTGGGGTTACCCTTATATGGGGGCTACCCGAAAAAATTGACATATAATTCTAATTTTTAGTGGAGAAATTTGGTACCCAAAAATTACACAATGGTAATGAGATTTTTCTACTTAATGAGAATATAAAACAGGTAAAAATTATGTCAGGTTTGGACCGACAAAACTTTTTATACCATCTACCATGAGGCGAGGACAATCAAAATATCTAAAATTAATGGTGGCTCCTAGGAGAAAAATCTAGGCGTACTATATTATGGGGGCTACCCTTAAACGTGGGTCAATATTATAAATTTACTGTTAAATGAGGCTGGAGCTTGGGTCAATATTAATAATTTTTAGTATGGAGATGTGCTATACAATGAGAAACCATGTCCAAAATACCGGGTTATGAGGAGTACCGGTATATGGGGGCTACCCTGAAACGTAGTTCTATGTTAATAGTTTTTTGGTACGGATATGTGTTATTCAATGGAAACCCAAAATGCCGAATTACGACCAATTCGGTTGGAAAACATGTCCAAAATTCCTAGAATACCGAATATTGAGAGTACCTTTGTATGAGAGCTACTCCAAAACATGGACCGATCCCATTTGCAATACTAAATATCTTAGGAGTAATAACAATGTCTGTACAAAATTTCATAGCTCAATCTTAAATATTGCGATCTCTATCGTGATTTCAACGGATAGATAGACGGACATGGGTAGCACCCATATAATGGTATCCCCCATAATTTCTCATGTGGTGTCAAATCTTCCTATCTAAAAATAATATAACTCTATTCCCAACGTAGTAGTTAAAATATGTCATTCCGGGATATTGGGGGGGGGGGGGGGGTGTGAGACGCAGGTCTCGCCCCATTTTCAGTATTATAAAGACATTGGCCGAATTTTCTCATAGAGTTGGCCATAATTAGGCATAACGGATTCCTTTGAATAAAAAACATCATCCCAGAAATTATGCACTATAGCTTAACGCTTTAATAAGACGCCATAATTTTTTCAGGTTCAATTTTCGGTATGTTGAAGTTCTTATCCCCGTTTTCCAATCTGAGTGTTATCGGTATTTGGCATGTTCATTACGAATAGGTAACATCGGACGGAGGTTTTGGTATAATCTTGAAATTAAATATTATGTCTTGGCTATTTTGCTAACATTCCTGGTTTGTTGTTAGTTGTTCTCTTTCCAGCTGAGATTAATGATAGATTTTTGCAAAGAAAATATCTCGTATATTGGTTTTCTCAGTAATACACATTTTTGGTACCGGATATATGCGAGGAGTTCTGTTTATAAGTTCAAAGATATTGAAATACGATTAGGCATATAACCATCGGATTTGATATTTCCCGTGGCGTATGAACATTTCAGGAACAACATGTTCCTATTATTATTTTCAAACAAATTAATCTAGGGCATGGATCTTAGAATCCGAATACCACGAACTCAATTCAGAATGTCTTCTGTTTTTCCATCCTTGCATTAGTCCCAAAATGTACGTGATATGATATACTTCTCAATTATTTTTTGTATTCTCCCAAAAAATCTTTCAATACAATGTCAGTCCAACTAAAAAAGAAAATATTTGGAAAATTTTTAATAATTGACAAATGTAGTATTAAAGGAATGATACGCTACCAATTTTTGCCCAAAATATATCAAAATAAAAACTACGACGTGGGTCTATCAAAATAGCTCGATACTAAATTCGTGGAAATGCAAATAGGTTGTCTCACCTTTTAAACCTTCCCTAGACCTAGACGAACATTTAGATGCAAAATTGTCAAATGTTTAAAGAAAAAAATCATACAGCCTGTTTTTGTAAAATTCCAAACGAACGAATTCGAGTGACTTACGACCAAACTTCTTGGTTTTGAAAAATATGTCATTTATTTTTGTTTTGAATCAGAAAAACTTTATAAACATAAATAAAGGTTTGGTCGTAAGTCACTCGAATTCGTTCGTTTGGAATTTTACAAAAACAGGCTGATAATCTGTATACTTTCTTTGTGGTGTTGATTTTATATTTGCAAAATTTTTCATAATATTTTCTTCGAAGAATGAAATATTTACGTTGTGTGGTCCTAACAAAGCAGATGGCAATATTTTTTCAAAAAAATAACTAATTATTAATGTTGATAAGAAAGTTTCGGTTAGGTCTTTGAGGCAGGCAGGAATTTAGACGACATCAAATTGTCCAATTGATAAACGAATGTTATTGAAAGCAGCCTCAGTGTCATGGCTAGAAATGCAATAAATCAACATCAAACAGTACCAAAGACATAGAAACCATAAAGACTCGACAAAATGCATTTTGACAAAATAGTTTATAAAAAAATATCCAGGGGGAATCAGGCATAACAGAGGCATGTTAACAATAAAAACGCTAATACGCGATAATGTGTTTATAAAATCGAAATAAAATCAGAGATCTGCACTCAAAATATATTTTTTTATTTAATAAGCTGAAAATATAGCATTAAAAACGTTTAATATTGTTCTCTCTGTTGTTATGATATCGTAACAACAGAGAAAAAGCCATCTGTTGAAAATTGTGTACGTATCAATTGTCCTATCTTTATACTCTTATGTCTTTGACAGTACTTCTTTTTGTAAAGGAGGATAAAACAATAAAAATAAATACATAAAATGGAACGGGACATTTACATACGTAGTATGCCAAACTATAAAGTGATACAATTTTTAATGTCCATCGATAGAAAAATGTTGGTACACTATTTACATAAATCACTACACTACACTATTTACATAAAATCATATGAAAATACTAGCTGAACCCGTAGGGGCGCTTCGCTGCCCCTACTAAAGTGATTAACATAGGATAGTTCACGTAGAAAACTATTTGTATTTAGTTTAAATGCTACTATTTATTGATAGGATTGATATAGGTATTATAGTAGCCCCAATTACTGTTGGACTATATATATTTCGAAGTGTAATGTATCAGTACTAATATCGTAGCATTTGAAACAGCTTGACTTGTCCCAATAGGATTATATACTAATATATTTTCTACAATATTCACATGTTTTGCATTAATTGTCCAAAGACCAATAAAATCCTTCATTCGCATTACCACCTACCTTTATGTCTGTATTCTCATCTGATTTCCCCTTAAATGGCTGGGATCCCTTCACATTGTAATATTTTTAACGAACTTAGATTTAGTCTTCTTCTTAACTCATGGTCCCAAAATAGAATTTTGTGGCTATTGAGTAAGTAGTTTCCTCTATAAATCCTCGAAATAATAGTTTTAGTAATATCCGTTTGATCAACTAAATTTAATTTCTCAAGTAATGTACACATTTTGTTTTAAGGTCAGCTATGATGATAACCCACCACAGATTTCAGATTATTATAACTTTTAATCCATCATTCGGGTAAAAAATTACGAGTCGAAAATGTCTGATTTTGATCAAATTTTACTTTCTGGTCATTTAAGATTGGATGTGTACTTATCTGAGTATCATACATACTTTTATGAACAGATTTATTCAAGATATTCAGATATGTGCATAGAAAATTAATAATTAATATAAGTTCAGAGGTATGATTACGGTTGATGCTATAACTCGTCGTCATCGCGGAATTTTGAAAGTTTATTTTGCATATCTTACTTCCATGAGATGGATTGACTGACTGCGAAAATTCTCAGTAAAATTTGTTGAGCGGTTTTTGACTAATAAAACAAAGAATGCTATTTTCGTTGTATGTAAATTATTTAAGTGCAACGGGGAGTGCATTTTCTCCAATCGTACCACGCTCTTGCGTATATCTATTCGTTTATCTCTAGAATGGTATCTACCGTTCTAAAGATATACGCATATTACATGTACAGACATTTTGAGGTATGTTCTATGATGATGATGCTATAACACTGCACCCACGCGGAATTTTAAAAGTTTATATAGCCTATGTTACTTTCAGTACACGTCATGACATACTGTGTAAATCTCATTAACATCTGTTTAGCGGTCTATCGGTAACATACAAACAAACAATTTTTTTATACCCTTCACCACACTGTGGTACAGGGTATTATGTCTTTGTGCATATGTTTGTAACAGGCAAAAGGAATCGAGATAGACCCATGGTTCCTTTTGAGAATATGCATAGAATCACTTTCTGAGTCGATTTACGCATGTCCGTCTGTCCATGTATTTATACCCTTCACCACACTGTGGTACAGGGTATTATGTCTTTGTGCATATGTTTGTAACAGGCAAAAGGAAACGAGATAGACACATGGTTCCTTTTGAGAATATGCATAGAATCACTTTTTAAGTCGATTTATGCATGTCCGTCCGTCCGTCCGTCCGTCTGTCCGTCTGTCCGTCTGTCTGTCCATGTTAAATTGTAAACAAAGTACAGGTCGCATTTATGATCCGAATTGGATAAAATTTGGCATAGGTCACTTATTCGGCCTAAGGACGAACCCTATTGAAATTGGGAAAAATCGGTTCAGATTTAGATATAGCTCCCATATATATATTTAACCGATTTAATGTAAACGGTCCCTATATATCTTTCGATTTGCACGAAATTTGGTATAGCCTAATCATTTAGGTCTAGAATGATGTCTGCCAAGTTTCATGAAAATCGGTCCAGATTTAGATATAGCTCCCATATATAGTTTCGTCCGATTTCATGTAAATGGCGCACAAAAGTCCACATATATCTTTCGATTTGCACGAAATTTGGTACAGCCTAATCATTTCGGTCTAGAATAATGTCTGCCAAGTTTCGTGAAAATCGGTCCAGATTTAGATATAGCTCCCATATATAGTTTCGTCCGATTTCATGTAAATGGTGCATCAAAAGTCCCTATATATCTTTCGATTTGCACCAATTTTGGCATAACGTACTGAATTGAGCCTAGAATTATGTCTGCCAAGTTTCGTGAAAATCGGCTCAGATCTAGATATAGCTCCCATATATAGTTTCGTCCGATTTCATGTAAATGGTGCACCAAAGTCTCTATATATCTTTCGATTTGCACGAAATTTGGCATAACGTACTGAATTGAGTCTAGAGTGATGTCTGCCAAGTTTTAAGAAAATCGGTTCAGATTTACATATACCTCCCATATATAGTTTCGTCCGATTTCATGTAAATGGTTCCCCAAAGTCCCTATATGTCTTTCGATTGGCACGAAATTTGGCATATCGTACTGAATTAAGCCTAGAATGATGTCTGCCAAGTTTCGAGAAAATCGATCTAAATTTAGATATAGCTTCCATGTATAGTTTCCTCCGATTTCATGTAAATGGTGCCCCAAAGTACCTATATATCTTTCGATTTGCACGAAATTTGGCATAACGTACTGAATTGATCCTAGAGTGATGTCTGCCGAGTTTTGAGAAAATCGATTCAGATTTAGATATACCTCCCATATATAGTTTCCTCCGATTTCATGTAAATAGTGCCCCAAAGTCCCTATATATCTTTCGATTTGCACGAAATTTGGCATAACGTACTGAATTGATCCTAGAGTGATGTCTGCCGAGTTTTGAGAAAATCGATTCAGATTTAGATATACCTCCCATAGATAGTTTCCTCCGATTTCATGTAAATAGTGCCCCAAAGTCCCTATATATCTTTCGATTTGCACGAAATTTGGCATAACGTACTGAATTGAGCCTAGAGTGATGTCTGCCAAGTTTCGAGAAAATCGGTCCAGATTTAGATATAGCTTCCATATATAGTTTCGTCCGATTTCATATAAATGGTGCACCAAAGTCCCTATATATCCTTCGATTTGCACGAAATTTGGCATAACGTACTGAGTTGAGCCTAGAGTGATGTCTGCCAAGTTTCGAGAAAATCGGTCTATATATTTCATGTTAATAGTCCTGTTTAATATACCCATAGTGGTGAAGGGTATCATATAGTCGGCCCCGTCCGACTTTACCACTTTCCTTACTGGTTTTGTTAACAAAGTACAGGTCGCATTTATGATCCGATTTGGATGAAATTTGGCACAGTTCACTTATTTGGCCCAAGGACGAACCCTATTGAAATTGGAGAAAATCGGTTCAGATTTAGATATAGCTCCCATATATAGTTTCGCCCGATTTAATGTAAATGGTGTACCAAAGTCCCTATATGTCCTTCGATTTGCACGAAATTTGGCATTGCGTACTGGAATGTGTCTAGAATGATGTGTGTAAAATTTCATGAAAATCGGTCCACATTTAGATATAGCTCCCATATATAGTTTCGTCCGATTTCATGTAAATGGTGCACCAAAGTTGCTATATATCTTTCGATTTGCACGAAATTTGGCATAACGTACTGAATTAAGCCTAGAGTGATGTCTGCCAAGTTTCGAGAAAATCGGTCCAGATTTAGATATAGCTCCCATATATAGTTTCGTCCGATTTCATATATAAATGGTGCACCAAAGTCCCTATATATCCTTCGATTTGCACGAAATTTGGCATATCGAACTGAAATGAGCCTAGAGAGATGTCTGCCAAGTTTCGAGAAAATCGGTCAAGATTTCTATATAGCTCCCGTATATAGTTTTATTACAATTTTTTAGATATAGCTCCCATAGTTTCGTCCGTTTTTTTGTGAATGATGCACCAAACTCCCAGTATTTGTCCGTTTGGGACAAAATTTTGCACAGCGTACTGAATCATATTCAGATTGATGTCGGCGAAGTTTTTATACCCTCCACCATAGTATGGAGGGTATATTAATTTTGTCATTCCGTTTGTAACACATCGAAATATTCATTTCCGACCCTATAAAGTATATATATTCTTGATCAGGGTAAAATTCTAAGACGATCTAGCCGTCCGTCTGTCCGTCCGTCCGTCTGTTGTAATCACGCTATCTTCTGAAGGAATTGAGATAGGGTGCTGAAATTTTGCACAAAGTTGTCTTTTGTCTGCAGGCAGGTCAAGTTCGAAGATGGGATATATCGGTCCACGTTTAGGCATAGCTCCCATATAAGGGTACCCCCCAATTTTCGGTATTTTGAGGTTCCTGAGCGTGTTTTTCAACCGAATTCGCTGAAATTTGGTACTTTGAGCTCTTATTGGGAAGCAAATCTCCCTACTAAAAATTATAAATATAGGTCAATTTTTTCTGGTACCCCCCATATAACGGTACCCCCAATTTTCGGAATTTTAAGGTTCTTGAGCGCGGTTTTCAACCGAATTCGCTGAAATTTGGTATATAGGGTTCTTATTGGGTACCAAATTTACCCACTAAAAATTATAAATATAGGTCCACTTTTTCTGGTAGCCCCCATATAAAGGTTCCTCCCAGTTTCCAGTTTTTGGGGGTTTTGACCGGATTTTTTTCACCGATTTGGCTGTAATTTAGTATTATGAGTCCCTAATAGGTACCAAATCTCCCCACAAAAATTATGAATATAGGTCCATTTTTTCTGGTAGCCCCCATATAAGGGTACCCCCAATTTTCGGTATTTTGGGGTTCTTGAGCGCGTTATCAAATACAGAGATCTAGTATTAACGGTACTATACCGAAACCCCTCACAGTTTTTTGGAATGTCCCTTGGGGACATTCAGGCCCGGCCGAACTTAACGCCTTTTTCACTTGTTTTAAAATCGGTTTAGATTTAGATATAGCTCCCGTATATAGTTTCGTCCGATTTTATGTGAATGATGTACCAAACTTCCAATATTTGTCCGTTTGGGACAAAATTCTGCAGGGAGTACTGAATTAGGTGCAGACTGATGTCTGCGAAGTTTTGTTAAAATCGGTTCAGATTTAGATATAGTTCCCATATATAGTTTCGTCCGATTTGGATTATACACAAACTCCCAATATTTGTCCGATTGGGACAAAATATGTGTTTGGGTTTTTCAATTGGTTCAAATATTTATCTAAATAGCACATTTAATTTTGCCCGATTTAATCTCAATAGTCCTCCATAGATTCTATGACCGTTCTACTACAGGATATTGTAGATATTAACATGTCTTGCAGTACCCAAAGTGGTGAAGGGTATCATATAGTCGGCCCGTCCGACTTTTGGATTTTTCTTACTGGTTTTGCTTTATATTACTAAATGTACCTATAATAAAAATTTAGTAAGAACAAGTAAAAGAGTTGTTACCTTTATATCGACGCCTCCGAACCAAAGTATGCTAAGTCGACTTAGCATGTTTTAAAGTTCTTCACGTTTTTAAATACTACGGTCCTTAATTTAAATTCTCTGAAATTTTGGTAATCATCGGCCAATCCAAACCAAAGTTATAAGCAAAAATGTACTTAGCATGGCACGCAAGATTCAGGAAACTTCCATACTTTAAAAGCTTCTACTGAAAAACTCACTTTTCAGACTTAGCAATAGTAATAGGCAAAAATAAACGATATAGACACAGGGTTTCTTTTGAGAATATGCCTTACTTTTTGAGTCGATATATACATGTTCGGCCATCCATCCGTTTGTCTATGTTAAATTGTAAACAATTTACAGGTCGCATTTATTATCCAAATGAGATGAAATTTGTCACAGCTCACTCATTTGGCCCAAGGACGAACCCTATTGAAGTTGAAGAAAATCGGTTCAGATTTAGATCTAGCTTTCATATATATATTTTTGTCCGATTTTAAGAAAATGGCGCAATGTTTATCCGATTGAGATAAAATTTTGCACAGCATATTGAATAAGATATGGATTGACATTTGTGAACTTTTGTGGAAATCGGTTAGGATTTAGATATAGCTCCCACATATAGTTTCGTCTGATTTATATGAACATCATGTTTGTCCGATTGACACCAAATTTTGCACAATATGTCTAAAGTGGTGAATGGTGTCATATACGTTGTCGGCCGAATTTACTTCTTTTCTTACTGGTTAGTAAAAGGCGCATCAGAAAGTCAAATTTAAGCCGATTTTGAACAATGTACTGAAGTTAATACAGCTTGACGTGTGCCAAGTTTTAATATATTCGTCCGATTTTTAGTAAATGGTGTGCCAGAGAATCAATTTAAGGCCGATTGACACAAAATTTTCCACAATGTACTGAACCTAATATAGCTTAACGTGAGCCAAGTTTTATTGGAACCGTCTCAGCCATCTGACAATTTTACCCTACCTAATATATTTTCACCCAATTTTAAGTAAATGGTGCAACAAAGATTGTGGGATTGACACAACAATATGCACAACGTTTCGATATGGGACAAAAATAACGACTGGTAAGTTGTTGTCTTTCGATTACAACAAATGTTTTCACAATGGATTTAGATTTATATATAACCCTTTTAAAGGGTTCTTCATTTCGGGATTTTCAAAGCATGAAATACTAATTTGTTGTACTCTCAGCCTTATGGCTAATGATATGGCAAAAAATTGCTTGCTATAAATATTTTTTTGGACTCCATCTTTCTTTGGAAAAAATCCATTTTCGTCATAATTAGACTTTTAACTGACATGAATTCGACATCTGCCAAACAATGGATTTGTTGCAAAAAAACATGGGGTCTACAACCAATATTTATAGCAAGCAATTTTTTGCCGTATCATTAGCCATAAGACTGAGAGTACAAAAAATTCATTGATATAAGGTCATATATATTTAAAATACTGTATATGTGGTAATAAATACACTTTAATAAAATATATATATATATATTTATGGGAAAGTAGCCATTTTCTTAAGCACCGACCCTTCATATATATATATATATATATATATATATATATATATATATAAAAGTAAAATATAATTCATAGACAAATTTAGATTACATATAAAAAATATAGGTTACAACAAATCACAAATTTAAATTTTATCATAATAATTAGCAGTTTCAGATCCTTGTTGTTGTGGTTGCTCCAAACGATTACGTCTTATGTGGCCAAAGGTTGATGTCAAAATATTGAACAGGAGTACCTCGACACCTAGAAAGAAAAAAAGAAGAAAACATATATTTATACTGTAAATATACATAAAATCGAAATAAAAACACTTGCCCAATATCGGTGCTGTAATCTGCAACAATTGGAACTGACCAAATGGCATAAAAATTAAATTGTAACCGACATAAAATGCGGTAATGGCCATGGCCACCAAAACACATAGTACGGATGGAATAAGTGCTAAATGTCGATTCTGAAAAAATGGGAATTTTCAAAATTAATAAATAATAATTATGTACTTTATATGGATACATTCAGGGTGCGAAGAATGTTTAAAATATGTTCTTTCTCACGAATGCTCACGGCGAGAATTCGAATGTTTTCAATTTATCACGAATGATAAAGTTACAACGAATGAACAAGCATTTGCATTCTCTCGCGAATGTTCGCATTGTGCGAAAAATTCACGAACGATAAAATTTCGCTGAGTACGTTCACCAGCATTTGTTGCTGAAGAACACTCTTTTGAAAAACTCAAAAAACAAATGTTCGCGAATGCTGTCGGGCACTGTTAAAAACCACAACAAACAAAAATATCATAAAAAAACACACACACAACGAATATATGAATGTGTAGCAGAACGTGTGTGGAATAACAAAACACATGTCCAACAGCTATTGAGTTCACGAACGTTTGTTGTTATTCTTGTTGCTGTTTTGAGCATTCGCGGGAATTCGGGAATGTTTGTTTTCATTCGTCAGAGAATGCCAGAAAGAATTTCAATTACCAAACGAAACGAACGATCTTTGTTGTGTGCTCTCACTCGTTTGTTATGTGTGTGCGAACATTCTTTGGCGAATGCTCGTTTGGTAAAGAATTGGTCGCCATAAATTCATTCGTAAAATGAGCACAAAACGAAAAAAATGTATTTTAATTCATTCGCGAACGAATTTTTGCGCACCCTGGATACTTTACCTTTTTGACACCCGCAATTATTAGAATGGAAACAATAGCCCCAGCAGTATACAATGCTATAAGTATACCACTGTCTCTTAAATATCTATCTCGACGTTCCTCAGGCACTGAAATGAAAAGAGAAGGAATATTTATTTAATTATTCCAACAACAACAAATAACTAGTAAGGAAGTAAGGTTAAAGGATCACACAAAGTAGTCCGTTCTTTGTGGTACCTGCCCAACTAAGAGGCAATATTTTATAAACTTGTAAATTTGATTTGATGCTAATTGAATAACCGATTTGGTCAACATTAAATCCAAAACCTTTTTTTTAAAACACATATACCTTACCTAAAGCGAATGATAAAACATGTGTGTAATTCCGAACACCTCCGCAAATACAATTTTGAACAACGTACTGAAATTACTATTAGATAACGTGGGTTAAGTTTTCTTGACATTGGTTCAGATTTGGATATAGCTCCCATATATAGTTCAAGTCCGAATTTGGGGAATATCGGTCCATGCCTTCTGGTAACTCTCACACAGGGGCAACGGCTAAGCCTAAGTGCGGGCTATAGTTCATAATCGAACCGTACGTTCCAGTTTTTACCTCGATATCCTTCGCAGGTTAAATGCTTACAACAGAGTGTTAGAACCAAACCCAAAACGCGGAAAAATCAGATAATTATTTTAATATAAAAAATGGGGTTATATGGGGACTACCCCTAAAAAGGGTTTACTATTAATAATTTTTGGTTGGGAGATTTGTTACCATATACGGCTACAAAATACTAAATTTCAGCGAATTCGGTTGAAAAATGCGCTCAAGAATCTCAAAATACCGAAATTTGGGGGTACCTATATATGGGGGCTACCAGAAAAAACAGACTTATATTTATAATTTTTAGTAGAGATATTTGGTACCCAATAAGAACCCAATGTACCAAATTTCAGCGAATTCGGTTGGAAAACGCGCTCAAGAACCCCAAAATACCAAAATTTGGGGGTACCCTTGTATGGGAGCAACCAGAAAAAGTGGACTTATATTTATAATTTTTAGTGGAGATATTTGGTACCCAATAAGAACCCAATGTACCAAATTTCAGGGAATTCGGTTGAAAAAGAACCCCAAAATACCGAAAATTGGGGTTACCCTTATATGGGGGCTACCCGAAAAAATGGGCCTAAGTTCATAATTTTTTGTGGAGATATTTGGAACCTATTAAGAACTCAAAATACTAAATTACAGACAATTCGATGGAAAAATACGATAAAAACACCGAAAATACTGAAAATTAGGAGGTACCGTTATATGGGGGCTACCAGAAAAAGTGGACCTATACTTATAATTTTTTGTAGAGACATTTAGTACCCAATAAGAACACAATGTACCAAATTTCAGCGAATTCGGCTGAAAAACGCGTTCAAGAACCCCAAAATACCGAAAATTGGGTTGTACACTTATATGGGAGCTATGCTTAAACGTGGATCGATATATCCCAGCTTCGAATATGACCTACCTGCAGACAAAAGACAACCCTATGCAAAATTTCAGTACCCTATCTCAATTCCTTCAGAAGATAGCGTGATTACAACAGATGGACGGACGGACATGGCTAGATCGTCTTAGAATTTTACTCTGATCAAGAATATATATACTTTATAGGGTCGGAATTTAATATTTCGATGAGTTACAAACGGAATGACAAAATTAATATACCCTCCATACTATGGTGGAGGGTATAAAAATAGTTGTTGCGAATATATGTTATTTAATGAGAACCCAAAATAGAAAATGGCAACCAATTCGATTGGAAACCCTGTTTAAAATCCGAGTATTGGGGAGTACCGGTGTGTGGGGGGCTACACCTAAACGTTGACCGATATATACCACTTGCAATAGCAAACATCCTAGGAGTACTAGCAATGAATGTGCAAAATTCAGATCAGAGCTCTATCTTAAATATGCAATCTCTATCATGATTTCGACATATAATTGTGGAATATCCGGTGAATATTTCGAGGTGTTGGTGGAGGGTATAAAAACCAAGTGAATACTTTTGAGTATGACTCACTGTATTATTTTAATACAAGCAGGTACTAGCAACCATGAACCTCATTTATACGCTAACTATATATATTTGCGTTATATTGTCGTATATTATCTATTGTATTTCGCATAGGGGAGAATAACTGGGAATGAGAATCAAGGGCAGAACAACATGTCGTGTGTGTCTGAGAGAGCTCTTGTTACTCATCGTCATGCTTGTTTCGTATTCTCATTATGAGAATAAGATATGAGAATCTCATATGAACTATTGGCCTCTCGTGTGAAAGCGTTCTCACACACAAACTCACCAATTGTATTATGTCGTCATCGATTGTTTGCAAAAAATTGTTCTCATGCGATAATATTTTCAACAACGTAGATATGAATATTTGTTTCTGAGATAATTTGTTTATTTCTTAATGTCTGCTCGCCCCCTTTTGAATAATTGTACAAGTTGTTTGTATATATGAGCCACCATCGACGACATTTCGAAGAGAGAGAGGGAGAGTCGTTT
>NW_026879462.1:0-26474 GCF_032173495.1 Musca vetustissima
CGAAGATCGGCAACATCATTCTAAACTTAATTTAGTATCCCATACCAAAATTCGTGCAAATCGAAATATATAAAGGGACTTTGGTACACCACTTACATAAAAATCGGACGAAACTATATATGGGACCTATATCTAAATTTGAACCGATTTTCACGAAACTTAGCACACGTCATTCTAGCCTTAATTCAGTACGATATGACAAATTTCGTGCAAATCGAAAGATTTTGAGGGACTTTGGTACACGATTTACCTTAAATCGGACGAAGACATGCATAATTCTTTAAAAAATCCACGCCTTATGGCTGCTTGAAAAAAGTATTCATTAAAAAATCCACGCCTTATGGCTGCTTGAAAAAAGTATTCTTTAAAAAATCCACGCCTTATGGCTGCTTGAAAAAAGTATTCTTTAAAAAATCCACGCCTTATGGCTGCTTGAAAAAAGTATTCTTTAAAAAATCCACGCCTTATGGCTGCTTGAAAAAAGTATTCTTTAAAAAATCCACGCCTTATGGCTGCTTGAAAAAAGTATTCTTTAAAAAATCCACGCCTTATGGCTGCTTGAAAAAAGTATTCTTTAAAAAATCCACGCCTTATGGCTGCTTGAAAAAAGTATTCTTTAAAAAATCCACGCCTTATGGCTGCTTGAAAAAAGTATTCTTTAAAAAATCCACGCCTTATGGCTGCTTGAAAAAAGTATTCTTTAAAAAATCCACGCCTTATGGCTGCTTGAAAAAAGTATTCTTTAAAAAATCCACGCCTTATGGCTGCTTGAAAAAAGTATTCTTTAAAAAATCCACGCCTTATGGTTGCTTGAAAAAAAATATTCTTTAAAAAATCCACGCCTGCTTGAAAAAAAATATTCTTTAAAAAATCCACGCCTGCTTGAAAAGAAATATTCTTTAAAAAATCCACGCCTGCTTGAAAAAAATATTCTTTAAAAAATCCACGCCTGCTTGAAAAAAATATTCTTTAAAAAATCCAAGCCTGCTTGAAAAAAATATTCTTTAAAAAAATCCACGCCTGCTTGAAAAAAATATTCTTTGAAAAATCCACGCCTGCTTGAAAAAAATATTCTTTAAAAAATCCACGCCTTATGGTAGCTTGAAAAAAATATTCTTTAAAAAATCCACGCCTTATGGTAGCTTGAAAAAAAATATTCTTTAAAAAATCCACGCCTGCTTGAAAAAACAATATTCTTTAAAAAAATCCACGCCTTATGGTTGCTTGAAAAAAAATATTCTTTAAAAAATGCACGCCTTATGGTTGCTTGAAAAAAAATATTCTTTAAAAAATGCACGCCTGCTTGAAAAAAATATTCTTTAAAAAATGCACGCCTGCTTGAAAAAAATATTCTTTAAAAAAGCCACGCCTGCTTGAAAAAAAATATTCTTTAAAAAATCTACGCCTGCTTGAAAATAATTTTCTTTAAAAAAATCCACGCCTGCTTGAAAAAAGTATTCTTTAAAAAATCCACGCCTTATGACTGATTGAAAAAAATATTCTTTAAAAATCCACGCCTTATGGCTGCTACGTAAAAATTATTATTTAAAAATCCACGCCTTATGGCTGCTTGAAGAAAATATTCTTTAAAATATCCACGCCTTATGGCTGCTTGAAGAAAATATTCTTTAAAAAATCCACACCTTGGGACTTGGAAAAGCATTATTTAAATAAAATCAAGGTTATGGCTGCTTGAAAAAAAATATTAAAAAAAAATATTTTAAAAAAAATTATTAGACCCGAAAACATATTCTTTTGAAATAAACTCCACGCCCAATGGCTGCAAAAAATATTTGTTTAAAAAATCCAAGCCTTATGACAGCTTAACCAAATATTCTTTAAAAATCCACGTCATATGGCTGCTTAGGATAGTATCGCCTTATGATAGTATTTTCCAAAATTCGTTGTTTCCTTCCTCCTCTATGCACTACTCTATACTTACCCACCTTAGTTGTCATATCAAAATCTGGATATCCTTATAATGTTTATGACCAGCTTTATTTCCCTAAATCTCAAACACATCAATCTTGCCATATCCTCTCCTAATGTAATAACTGCAGACATATAAACAAACTACCGTAAAGTAATATACTGACGATACCCTTGTAATAATACTACACTATTGAACATTAATGAAATTACTTTTTGTCCTCGGTCTCTCGACTCCCCCACTCACCCAACATTTCAGTATTAATTATGGCAAACACTTACAAACTGTTGCGGGTTTTCTTTCGATTTTGTCTTAAATATGCCCCTGAGTTATTTTCGAATATTCCATTAGCAGCAGGAGCAACAGCAACAAACAACAACATCTACAAGCAATGGAAGCCTTTTGTGGTTGGTTGTTAGTCACCAAAGATTCTTATCAACTGAAATTTAATTATATACTCATGTATGAGCACATATGTATTACACACACACTCACTCACTCGTATGTATGTGTATTTATTTCACAGAACATCCATATACAAACTTACACGTGTTTAGTTACAAAATAATCCCTAACTACATTCGATTATACGATTAAGTGGTTATATTGTTAAATGTCTTTTGTGTTGGGCCTCTATTAAGCATTGCCGAAAAATATATATCAAATAACAACAATAACAATAGATGAGAACAAGAAACTTTACTACAGCTACAGTCTATCCCCAGTGGCAATAACAACAACAGCTAAAATCGACATAATTTTACAAGGTATGAGGATGTTGTGTAGTATCATTATCATCAGGACATTAATCAATTATTGCCGCACAATTTATTACAGAGCAGGGAAATTGAATACAATTCTAAGCAAATTAATTTACAAGCGTTTCGTTGAAAGCAAAATTGGTTTACTAGCAAGGTTGATTACTGATTTCACTTCAATACCGTAATGGTTATGAATTGAAAGACAATGTAAATCGATAAGAAAATTCTTGATGTTTATGTTTTTCTGATAATAAATATTAATCGGGGAATTAATGGGAGCCATAAACATATAAATTTATTAATAGTTACGTGGGAAAATGGACAAGTGAAGTTCCCATACAATCTATAGACTTGACTGGTAAAAAATAATTTTTAAATAATAATTTTTCAAGCAGCCATAAGGCGTGGATTTTTCTAAAGAATATTTTTTTCCTAGCATCCATAAAGCGTGGATTTTTTAAAGAATATTTTTCCCTAGGAGCCATAAGGCGTGGATTTTTCTAAAGAATATTTTTTTCCTAGCAGCCTTTAAGTATACCGAACGTCATATCTCGACTAGCTGAGTCGATCTAGACATGTGTGTCCGTCTGTCCATTATAATTTGTAAACACCATACAGGCCACAGTTATGGACCAATCTTCACGAAATTTTGCATGTAAAACTTGATTATTTGTATTTTTTCAAATCTATACGCTAAAGGGAATCTGGACAAGTACTTTCCTGCGCTACTGAATATTAGTAATATTTGTTGATCTCCAGTCGGTCAGAATATAGAGCCACAGAAAGTTAGATTTTCGTGGCGGGTGTGTAGGAAAGAATATGGTCGACCCCGTCCGACTATATTGCTGCGCTCACTGGTTTAAAATATATTTTTTCCTAGCAGCCATAAGACGTGGATTTTTAAAAAATATTTTTTCGTTGAATATTTTTATACCCTACACAACAATGTTGTCAGGGTATTATAGCTCTGTGCAGTCCCAAGAGTTTGTAACGCCTCGAAATATTGGTCCTAGACCCACCTTTAAGTATACCGATTGTCATATCTCGACTAGCTGAGTCGATCTAGGCATGTGTGTCCGTCCGTCCATTATAATTTGTAAACACGATACAGGCCACATTCATGGACCAATCTTCATGAAATTTTACATGTAGGATGGGTTCTGCCCAATGAAGACCCCTATTGTTTTTGGTAAAGATCGGTTAATGTTTAGGGGATGAAATTGACCAAATATTTAATTTTTGTCGGTTTTTCTGGTCGCAAATTTTTACAGGGAGAAGGGGATCGGGCCAAAGAATAAGAATGCCTGATTTTGATAAAGATCGGTCAATATTTAGCGGGTCAAATGGACCCTGACTTTTGTGTGAAAAATGGCAAAATTTGTATTCTATGGCGTATATATTTACCACTTAATGACATAAGCCCGAGAAGTTGACAGAATATCTAAGATGAGTGTTTGACCTTTAAATTGATAACAATTATATTGTCGTATGTACTCGGATGTCGGAGTTACACTTAAATATTTACAGGTGCCTACGTATTCATATTTTATTTAGTAACCCATTACCACTCTAGAGAGTGGAAATATAGCGCTGATCACTTTGAAATGTTCCATAAGGTTCCAGGTATGGTTATATTGGAATGAAGTGGAACGAAAACTTAATTTTTGTGTTTTTTTTTTTTTTGAGTCGATCTATAGGCCACAATTATAAGCCAAATATCACAACACAGTCCACGGTGAAGGACAATTAATTAGAAGGGCGGTACCGAATATTGGTAATATTTTTTGACCTCTAGTCGGTCAAGAGAGTGCAAATATTGCGAAATATTACCCAAGCGCAGATATAGATCCACCCAAACATACATTTTTGTGGAAGTTGTGTAGGGTATCATATGATCGGCCCCGTCCGACTATACTGCTCCGCTCACTGGTTTTTATCTCATTCGGATCATGCGACCTGTACGGACGGACACACATACATCAGAAAATTATTCTATGTATCTCCTCAACATTTTGCTAAATCGGATAAATATTGGGAGTTTGGTGCATCATTCACAAAAAATCGGATGAAACTATATATGGGAGCTATATATAAAACAGAACCGATTTTAACAAAACTTCGCAGACATCAGCTGAACCTAATTCAGTACTCTGTCCAAATTTTTCTCCCTATCGGACACATATTTGGAATTTGGTGTATCATTCACAAAAAATCGGGCGAAACTATATATGGGAGCTATATATAAAACAGAACCGATTTTAACGAAACTTCGCAGACATCAGCTGAACCTAATTCAGTACTCTGTGCAGAATTTTGTCTCAATCGGACAAATATTGGGAATTTGTTGCATCATTCACAAAAAATTGGTTCAAACTATATATGGCAGCTATATCTAAACCTGAACCGATTTTAACAAAACTTTGCAGACATTAGTCTGAACCTAATTCTGTACTCTGTGCAAACTTTTCTCCTTATCGGACAAATATTGGGAATTTGTTGCATCATTCACAAAAACTATATTTGGGAGCTATATATAAACCAGAACCGATTTTAACAAAACTTCGCAGACATCAGTCTGAACCTAATTCTGGACTCTGTGCAAAATTTTGTCTCATTCACAAAAAAATCGGACGAAACTATATATGGGAGTTATATCTACATCTGAACCGATTTTCTCTAATTTCAATAGGGCTCATCCTTGGGCCAAATATGTGAACTGTGCAAAATTTCATTTAAATCGGATCATAAATGCAACAAAAATACATGGACGGACAGACGGACATGAGTAAATCGGTTCAGAAAGTGATTCTATGCATATTCTCAAAAGGAACCATGGGTCTATCTCGATTCCTTTTGCCTGTTACAAACAAATGCGCAAAGACATAATACCCTGCACCACAGTGTGGTGAAGCGTATGAATGTACAATAACGAAAACGTTCACTTTTAGTTAATATTTTGTTTCTTAAAATGTTTCCCTAAAATCACTCATAAATACTTAATCTCAAGTGAAATTAAAAATCATTTTCGTAATTCTTATTTACAAACGATATGCAAGCAGAATGCTAATTACTTTGTCCTTTATTTATTTTAGTTCGGCATGGATATTTGTAAATCTCTGTCATTGGTCGCTGTACAGCTTCGAATGTGAATTTTTAAATTTACAAACATAAAATGCACTCAAAATGTTCATTCCATTTCTCACTATTAGTGGCCATTTAAAAATTCTCTTTTTGAAAATTTCGACATGACTTACATCGGTTCAAAACTACATGGATTTTTTTTTGTGTAAATAACCATGCCGGTTTCCTAACATTTTGCCATCCGTATGTATGAATGTACCCCCCACTTCGCTCATCATATTGCTGTGAAACGAAGTCAAATAACATCCGCTCACAGACGTGCCTACATGCATTCCAATGGAGTGCATTTGCATTTAAAGGCTTTTTGGAAGTGTAGCCACACCACCACCGGCAGCATTTCCATCGCCACAATGCCGCCATACTCACCACCACCATCGTCGTCATGCTTATCATTGCCACCAAAGGCTGTTTCATAGTCAGTCATCACTGTCCAAGCGAACGACCATAATGTTTGACAGCCTTGGACCGAACATGGCGTACATACACAAGCAAACAAACACACATTGGCCACATTTAATATGTATGAGTTGACAAACTAATGTCATTTCGTATTTAGCCTTATTTGTGCCAACTGAAAACTGAATCGTCAAATCAGTTATAAATTCTAGGCTAAAACACATTCGGAGCCTTTTGCAAAATAAATGATTTGAAATGCCAGTAGATGGATTCATCTACATAAACATCGAATGGGCAAATGTTTGTGTTCGAAGACAGTGAAGAGTGGCTAAAATTTATGAAGAGAATTTCGAGAACTTTTCAATTAAAATATTTAGGAAAGAAAACCAGTAAAGAAAGTAGTAAAGTCGGACGGGCTGACTATATGGTATCCTTCACTACGCTAGGTTATATTAACTTCAGTACGTTGTGCAAAATGTTGTGTAAATCGGTCTACCTTTGGGTCTTTGGTGAACCATTTACTTAAAATCGGACGAAACTATATATGGGAGCTATATCTAAATCTGAACCGGTTTTCAGAAAACTTAACAAATTTCGTTCAAATCGAAAGATATGTAGGGTCTTTGGTGCATCAGTTACATTAAATCCGACGAAAATATATATGGGAGATATATCTAAATTTTGACCGATTTTCAGAAAACTTAACACACATCAAGCTAGGCAAAATTCAGTACTTTGTGCCAAATTTCGTTAAAATCGAAAGATATGTAGGGTCTTTGGTGCATCAGTTGCATTAAATCGGACGAAACTCTATATGGGAGCTATATCTAAATCTGAGCCGGTTTTCACGAAACTTAGAACACATCATTCTAGGCCTAATTCAGTACGCTGCGCCAAATTTCGTGCAAATCGAAAGATATTTAGGGATTTTGGTATACCATTTACCTTAAATCCGACGAAAATATATATGGGAGCCATATCTAAATCTGAACCGATTTTCATGAAACCTAGCCACATTTTTCTAGGCTTAATTTAGTACGCTGTGCAAAATTTCGTTCAAATCAAAATATATTTAGGGTCTTTGGTGCTACATTTATCTAAATCGGACGAAACTATATATGGGAGCTATATCTAAATCTGAACCGATTTTTTTTCCAATTTCAATAGGGTTCGTCCTTGTGCCAAATAAATGCGCTATGCCAAATTTCATCAAATTCGAATCAAAAATGCGACCTGTACTTTGTTTACAATTTAACATAGACAAACAGACAGGCAGACGGATGGGAGGACGGATGGACAATAATAAATCGACTTAAAAAGTGATTCTATGCATATTCTCAAAATTAACCATGTGTCTATCTCTCGTACCACAGTGTGGTGAAGGGCATAAAAATGCACGCCTGGGTAGGGTGCTGAAAAAATGTACTTTACAAATCCACGAAACTATATATGGGAGCTATATCTAAATCTGAACCGATTTTTTTCCAATTTCAATAGGGTTCGTCCTTGTGCCAAATAAATGCGCTATGCCAAATTTCATCAAATTCGAATCAAAAATGCGACCTGTACTTTGTTTACAATTTAACATAGACAAACAGACAGGCAGACGGATGGGAGGACGGATGGACAATCATAAATCGACTTAAAAAGTGATTCTATGCATATTCTCAAAATTAACCATGTGTCTATCTCTCGTACCACAGTGTGGTGAAGGGCATAAAAATGCACGCCTGGGTAGGGTGCTGAAAAAATGTACTTTACAAATCCATGCCTCTGTAAGGTCCTGAAAAATATACTTTAAAAATCCACGCCAGTGTTATGTCCTGAAAAATATACTTTAAAAATCCACGCTTGTCATAGATTCCAATTCTGGATCTCCGGCTCCATTTTTCAACATTTGTAGTCATATATCACAGGAATTGTCATTGATCCAGTACCCACTGTCAAAACGATTTCGCTGTAAATATTCATCTGCATATGGAGATGTAAATTCGTATGCAAAGGTGCTGCACGTATTTGCTGCTCATATGTTCGTATGTAAATTACGCAAATATGAATATAGGCTTTGGCAAAGAAATATCTCGAACGTAACCTAAACCAACCATCATCATGGTCATGTGGACACAAAAAACAAAAAAAAACGTTAAGTAACGTAGCCATGAGGATGGACGATATACATCAGTGAGTATTGAATGGAATGGTACGATATTCGTTTTGAACAATTCGAACGTTAAAACCAAAATTCTATAAAGTTAGTTGGAAAACACGAAAAATGAAACAAAACCAAAGCACTCTGTGAATTTATTTTCATTCAACGAAATTTTTGATAAATTCAATTGCCGTTCAATCGAAATGATTGATATTGGAAAGTACACGATTTTTGATAGAGGAACGATCGTTTTGGGTGTATGGTGAATTTATTTTACATAATGTTAATGTTTTAATTTTTTGCTGAGGTGTTTATACCCTACACAACTATGTTGTCAGGGTATTATAGCTTTGTGCAGCCCCAAAAGTAACGCCGCGAAATATTGGTCCTAGACCCACCTTTAAGTATACCGATCGTCATATCTCGACTAGCTGAGTCGATCTAGACATGTGTGTCCGTCCGTCCGTCTGTCCATTATAATTTGTAAACACGATACAGGCCACAGTTATGGACCAATCTTCACGAAATTTTGCACGTAGGATGGGTTCTGGCCAATGCAGACCCCTATTGTTTTTGGAAAAGATCGATTAATATTTAGGGGATGAAATGGACCAAAAACTTTATTTTTATCGGTTTTTCTGGTCGCTCCAGAGGCCGCAATTATGGCCCAAACATCCCGAATTTTTGCATGAAGAAGTGGGTCGGACCAAAGAATAAGCATGCCTGATTTGATAAAGATCGGTCAATACTTAGCGGGTCAAATGGACCCTGACTTTTGTGTGAAAAATTACAAAATCTTTATTCTGGGGCATATATACTTGCTCCTGAAGGACATATCCCCGAGTTGATAATATATCCAAGAGGAGTTGTTGACCTTCAAATTAATACCAATTATATGGCTGTATGTACTCTGATGTGGGAGTTATCCGTAATTAGGTAAAGGTGACTATGTACCCAGTATTACTCTTACTCCATTAGAGGACGGAAATGTCGCGCTGATCACTTTAAATTGTACATGAAGTTCCAATTATGGTCAAGGACGACGCCTATAGTTTTCGGTGAAGTTGAGATTTAATTCAAGGGGTGCAATGAACAGAAAACTTTAATTTTGTTAGATTTTCTAGTCGCTTTAGAGGCAATTATACCAGAACATCACATATTTCACAAGATGAAGGGGATCTGACCAACTACTTAGAGCGGCTGTTTAGATGATGATCGGTCAATATTCCGAGGGTCAAATTAACAAAAACCTAAAGTGACCATTTTTTATTTTATGGCGTAAAAATTCACTTCAAGAAAAAACATTTTGGAAAATATGCCAGGGTTAGAAAGTGAAGTTGTTCATCTATAATCTGCAAAAAGGGTGCAAATATCACGAAATATTGCCCAGGCTCAGAATATAGAACCGCAGAAAGTTTGCTTTTCGTGGTAGTTGTGTAGGGTATCATATGGTCGGCCCCGTCCGACTATACTGCTCCGCTCACTGGTTTTATAAATATATTTAATAATGAATGCACTAATACATAAGAGAAGGGCAATAATTCGACATTCCGTAGACTCAAGCGCATTTCTGAGACGATAAAATTTTCAATTCTATAAACGGTGGACCGATGTGTTTAGTCTAGGTTTGGAAAAAATATTCAAATTTGCAAAATGTCTGGTCCCATATGCGCACATTTTTGACGTAACAGATAACTTGTCACCAGCAACGTACACAGGAGGGGGGGATTTAGTACAAAATGAAAAAATTCGCTGTTGCAAACATAAATTTACTGTGAAAAAAAATTCATTTCAGGGGGGCCCGGGCCCCCAGGGCTCCCCCCCTGCGTACGTCCCTGCTTGTCACCATAACAACATTATAATTTGGAAATGTTGTGTGTGGGGTGCCAGAAGAGGTGGACCAATGGATCCCGCCCGAATATGGGGTTTGGTTCAAATCAGATAATCCGTTAGCTTTATGGTTCCAATACTGCAACACCCAATTATATGCAATATTGGTTTCGAAGATTCTGTTCAGGAATTTTTGATGTTAAAGATGCACCTCGCACTGGTGAAAATGTCGATAAAATTGGAGAAATGATCGAGAAATTCCTTTAAAATGGCAACAAATCATACAACAAAACGGTGCATATTTGGCCCAAATCGGACATTCCGAAGCATGTTAAATAACGTCCTATAATTTATATAATGAATTTATTTTTCCCCAACCTAACATATATTTTAACCAAGATATTGAATATCTTTGGAGGAGGTAAGATAAGAAGTTGGCTTATATTCTTCATTAATGAAGCTAATCTAAGTTTAAAAGAAATATTCTGAAATCATTTAAATACCTTCCCTATAAGGGCGAACCATCCAGCAGGGCGGACGTTTGTAAATGGACTGAAATGGATTTGGCCGAAAGATACTTGTGGTCTAAAACCGATATTTCGATTTTGGGTTCCTGGTCCACCATTTACAAGAAATCGGTAGACTATTTATATGGCAGCTATAACCAAATCTGTACCGATTACGACAATGCTTAGTTCCTTCTATAGTCGGAGCTTTATCTAAATATATAAATATATATATATATATATATATATTTGAATCTTAACCCATTTCAGAAATATAATTTATATATTTCTCGTTTCATTCGGACTAACGTTGGGGCTTTGGTGCACGATCACAACCACGAAACTATATATAAATCTGAATCAATTTAAATTTTGTTGTTCCAAATTGTAAACGAGGGATACCAAATTGTATTTCATTCCGATCGAAAATGTGACCTGTACATTGTTTACGATAACACATGGTATTATTCAACCGAATTCGAATTCATCATTCTACCTGCGAGGAGGATATCGTGATAAAAAAAAAACTAGAATGCCAGGTTCGAGAATGAAACATATCGGACCCCATTTAGGTCGATACCCTATATAATGATACCTACCCGTTTTCGGCATTTCAATTATTTAGGGTAAAGGAAGGTATTATGATGCAAAAATGGTCGGTTTTAAAATTGAACTATATCATTCCTCAATTAGGCATAGAGCCTCATATAACCATAGCTCCAACTGTTCGGTAATTCCTACATAATATAATAAATATGGATCAAACTTTAGGTAATGCCTGATCAACATGTAAATTTTTGCAATGACAATTTACATGTTGATCAGGCAGCTTCCATCCCACCCCGAAATATCATGTGTACGTTGGTGATGGTCTCATAAAATCTTGCCTTTCAAATTGCAGTATTTTGAGGAATTTAAACAAATGTTCAACAGTGTGTCGTCAAAATCATTCTACGTTTAGGGTTTTTAGAAAAACTCTCCATTAAAAATCGATGAAATTTGTGTTTGATATACATTTGGATTACAACAACAATTGTTGGTATAGGTATACTTTTTGGTATGTTCCTTATATTTGTATTTCAAGTAACTATCAGTGTACCTAAGGTAGAGGGTATAAAAATTAACGCCTTTCTTATAACCTTCACCACACTGTAATATAGGGTATTATGTCTTTGTGTATATGTTTGTAACAGGCAAAAGTGATCGAGATAGACCCATGGTTCCTTTTGAGAATAGGTTTAGAATCACCTTCTGAGGCGATTAACGCATGTGCGTCTATCCATCCGTCCATTTACAGTGCAGGTCGCATTTATGATCCGATATGGTGAAATTTGGCACAGTTTATTTATCTGGCCCAAGTACGAACCCTATTGAAGTCGGAGAAAATCGGTTCAGATTTAGGTATAGCTTCCATATATAGTTTCGCCCGATTTAATGTGAATGGTAGACCATACTACCAATATTTGTCCGATTGGGACAAAATTCTGCATAGAGTACTGAATTAGGTCCAGACTGATGTCTGCGAAGTTTTGTTAAAATCGGTTCAGATTTAGATAACACTCCCATATATAGTTTCGTCCGATTTTTTGTAAATGATACACCAAACTCCCAATATTTTTCCGAGTGAGCAAGATTTTGCATAGCGAATGCAATTGAGATATACTTTCGTTCGATTTTATGTAAATGGTGCACCGAAGGGCCTATGTTTGTTCGATTTACACGAAATTTGGCAGAGATATCAAGGAGACCCCCCATTCTCGGTGTCATTTTTTATTTAATTCGATTCTATACTAATTCAAGAATGTCTTTACAAAATTTCAAGTGAAAATCTCAAGAACTCTTGAAGATATAGCCGATTTATTGTGTCAGCATCAAGTGACGGCTAAAGGGCTTTTCAAACTTTAAACGCGTTTTTCTCTTTTGTGAATGGCGGGCATGAGTGTAAAGCTATCGTATGAACTAGGATAAAACCAATCGGTGAAGATCTTCCTTATTTTTTAACTTGGTTTTTGGTCAAAAATCGGCGATTTTCCAAAAAAATTTTTTAAAGGTCCGCCATTTCGTTAATTTTAGAGCAAAGACAATAATCCTAGTTCATACGAGAGTCAGACATGTAGGTCCAGACTTTGCATGTACTCTTTCTAACACCGCTGGAATTTTCGGATTCCGATGTTCCAATGATGAGTTACCATGCCCGCCATCAAAAATAAGGACTTTTCTTTAATTACAAAAAACAACAACAAAGTAATAACGAAAATTTTTTGTAAATTATTTTTCTTCTCTTTTAAATCTTCAAATATATATGTGCAAAGTTACAAACCTTATCAAGCATTGGTATTGATTTACCAGCCCATTGGAAATCTTGAAAAATTAAAATCGAGAATGGATGGGGTTCCCTTAAGACAATATTTTGCACAGAGTACTGAATTAGGTTCCGATTGATGTTTGCGAACCTTTTTTGCAATCGGTCTAGATTTAGATATAGCTCCCATTTATATATTCTTCCGATTTTATGTAAATGGAGCAATGTTCTTCGATTGAGACAAAATTTTGCATACCGTATTGAAGTTACTACATGTGTATGGGTGAACGTTCCTTACTGGTTAAACCAGTATTCCTATGCGGCACATTTTTGACGTAACAGAAAACTTGTCACGACAAAAAAACCCTAAAACTTTATAATTTAGAAATATTGTTGGTGAGGTACCAGCAAACAACACATCGCATATACAGTGGCTCCATCGAATAATCGGACAAGTGGTTGTCAGATATAATAACGCTTTACATTTCAAAAAAATTGTCTAAATGTGTAGTTTTTTCGCTTTTATTTACACATTACTTACTTATATTTCTGAACAATACAAAAAACAACAACTTTCCTAGTGATAACAGTAAATTTCGCCAGAAAAACAAAATTAATTCAATTTATTGTGTTCAACGCAAAATCGGACAAAGCAAAGTATCAATGGTAAAAAATGCAAAAAATCGAGAAACTAATATTTAGTTGCATATTCTTTGTTGTCCAGAACGGCCTGTAAACGCTTCGGTATTGATTTGACCAAATTCTGACATACCTCCGGCTCTATGGAGTTCCACGATTCCAGTAAAGCCTCCTTAAGCTGTACTAAGGAGTTAAATTTTTTTTCATACACTCTCCTAGCTAATTCTTCCCAAAGATGCTCAATTACGTTAAGGTCTGGGCTCTGTGCAGGTGTTTGTATATGTTTGGGGCAGTTATGGATCAACCAAAGCTTTGCTACACCTGATGTGTGCTTGGTATCGTTGTCTTGATAAAAGGCAAAGTTGTTCGCGATACCCAATTTGTCTGCACTTTGCTTTACATTTTGTTTTAAAATGTTGAGGTAGACAAATTTGTCCATTTTACCATCAATAAAATGCAAATTACCTACTCCCGCACTCGACATGCAGCCCCAAACCATAACGGAACCTCCTCCGTGCTTAACAGTGGCTTTTGTATTCTCATGATTATAGTCAGCATTTGGCTTACGCCACACATACATCTTCCCATCTGATCCGTGCAAATTAAATTTGCTTTCGTCAGTAAACAGAACCTTAATATAATGAAAACTATCAATAGAAATTTATTTTAAGATGATCTATCATCAAATTACCTGCTTCCAATAATCGTCTGGTTTTAGTAAAAACTCCTTGGCATATTTTATACTACAGTTTTTATTTTTAAGGCTAATAAATGGCTTTTTTCTTGCAACTCTCCCATAATAATTATATTTATGCAATGTATTGCGAATAGTATTTAGGCACACATCTTTTCCAGTGCGAGTTTTTAAATTTATTTTAAGTTCTTTTGCGGTTTAAAATGAATATTGTTTTATTTCTTTTAATATCGAACGCTCTTCTCGCTCATTTAATATCTTCCCTTGACCTTCTCTGCTTTTATTGGTCAATCGGAACTCATCACGGAACCTCTTTATAATGTCGTGGACAGTAGATTTACTCATTCCTACCAATTCGGCAATTTCTCTTACTGTTTTATCTTCATAACTCAATTTATCTATTAATTGCCTGATTTCCACACTGGATTGTTTCCCTTTTGGAGCCATTTACATTTATTTTTATTTAGTATTACCACTTTCTTGGTCTAAATGCAATTTACGAATGAATATGACAAACAAAATACCGATTTGAAGTTAATATTTGCATAATAACGGGACTTTAAACATTGATACTTTGCTTTGTCCGATTTTGCGTTGAACACAATAAATTGAGTTAATTTTGTTTTTCTGACGAAATTTACTGTTATCACTAGGAAAGTTGTTGTTTTTTGTATTGTTCAGAAATATAAGTAAGTAATGTGTAAATAAAAGCGAAAAAATTACACATTTAGACATTTTTTTTTGAAATGTATAGCGTTATTATATCTGACAACCACTTGTCCGATTATTCGATGGAGCCACTGTATATATACAATAGGATCTAAATTCAGTAAAGTTTAGTACCTTTAGTACACTTATAGGTCGAATTTCCAAAAACCCTTTTGCACATCTTTCTAACTTTCCATTAGTGACCAAAATTCCAAATTTCAGAATTCTAGGTCTTCACGTTCGCTAATAAAAAGGGTACCATATTTGGTACATTTTAGTACTTTTCGTACCCTTCTACTTCCAACAAAACTTCCTGCATACCCCGATCCTACACTCTCATAATGATTCCAAATTCAAATTTAAATGTACCAAATTTAGTACAGAGTAGTACGAATTTCCAATACTTCTTACTAAACCCACACCCCACAGTTATCCTAAATCCAAGTTTCAGAATTCCAACTCTATCGGTTCATCCACAATTCAATTTGTACCAAATTTAGTACACTGTAGTTCGAATTTCCAAAACTTCCTACTTAACCTAAACCTACACTCCAAGTGATCCTAATTCCAAGTTTCAGAATTCCAACGCTATCGGTTCATTCACAATCCAAATTGTACCAAATTTAGTACACAGTAGTATGAATTTCCAAAACCTCCAACTTACCCTAACCCTACAACCCAACAGTGACCCTAAATCCAAGTTTCAGGATTACAACTCTATCGGTTCACTCACAATTCAATTTGTACCAAATTTAGTACACAGTAGTATGAATTTCCAAAACTTCATACAGACCCCAATCCTACACCTCACAGTGATCCTAAATCCAAGTTTCAGGATTCCAACTCTATCGGTTCACCCTCAATTCAAATTGTACCAAATTTAGTACACAGTAGTATGAATTTCCAAAACTTCCTACAGACCCCAATCCTACACCCCCACAGTGATCCTATATCCAAGTTTCAGAATTCCAACTCCATCGGTTCACCCTCAATTCAAATTGTACAAAATTTAGTGCATAGTAGTACCAATTTCCAAAACTTCCTACATACCCCAATCCTACACCCCCACAGTGATCCTAAATCCAAGTTTCAGGATTCCAACTCTATCGGTTCATCCACAATTCAATGTGTACCAAATTTAGTACACTGTACTACGAATTTCCAAAACTTCCTACATAGCCCAATCTTACACCACCAGAGTGATCCTAACACAAATTTTCAGGATTCCATCTCTATCGGTTCACCCTCAATTCAAATTGTACCAAATTTAGTACATAGTTATACCAATTTCCAAAACTTCCTAAATATCCCAATCCTACACCCCCACAGTGATCCTAAATCCAAGTTTCAGGATTCCAACTCTATCGGTTCACTTACAGTTCAAATTGTGCGGTATTAAGTACACAATAGTACGAATTTCGAAAACTTCTTACTTACCCCAAACATAGATGCTAAATCCAAGTTTCAGGATTAAAACTCTTTCGGTTCACTCACAATTCAAATTGTACCAAATTTAGTACACAGTAGTACGAATTTCCAAAACGTCCCACTGAACCCAAACTTTCACCCCCAGAGTGATCCTAAATCCAAGATTTATGATTCCAACTCTATCTGTTCACCCACAATTCAAATTGTACCAAATTTAGTACACATTAGCAAAAATTTGTAAAACTTCCTACATATCTCGATCTTACACCCCAACAGTGATCCTGACTCCAAATTTCATGATTCTAGCTCTATTGGTTTGCATAAAATTCAAATTGTACCAAATTTAGTACCATTTAGTACCCATGAATAAAAATTACTGAAACTGGGTAAAAAATTCGAAAATTACGTACATTCCCAATCCTACACTCCGACGGTAATGTTAATTTAAAATTTCAGGATTCCAGCTCGATTTTTATCTCCAAATTAAATTTGTACGAAATATTGTATCATATAGTACTTTTCGTACACATGAGTACACGCTTCCAAAACCATCTCCTTAAATGGACTCTACATCTCATCCCTAATTCGCATTCCAAATTTCAAGTTTTTAGCTCTTTCAATTCACATGGTACGAAATTGTACAAAATTAAGTACATTTTAGTACTTTTCGGATATTTATAGTTCGAATTTCCAAAAACCCGTTGATACATATATCCTACACTCAGCGACCACCAATCCAAATTTCAGAGTTCTAGCTCTACCAGTTCGTCAAATACAAATGGTATCACATTTAGTACTTTTTAGTACTTTTCGTACCGTTCTAGTACGAATTTCCAAAAACGCTTTTGTACATCTTCCTAACTTTACATCAGTGACCCACATTCCAAATTTCAGAATTCTAGCTCTTCCCGTTCGCCTAATACAAAGGGTACCATATTTGGTACATTTTAGTACTTTTCGTACCCTTCTAGTTCGAATTTCCAAAAACCCAGCCTTATCTCACGCCTACACACCAACACCAACCCACACTCAAAATTTCAAGCTTCTAGCTTTAGCCGTTTCGTCTGGGCGATGATCTGTCAGTCACTCACTCACTCACCCAATCACTTAACACTAAGCTCTTTTATATATATAGATAGATACCCTTTACCACACTGTGTTACAGGGTATTATGTCTTTGTTCATATGTTTGTAACAGGTAAAAGGAAACGAGATAAACTCATGGTCGATTTATGCAAGTCCGTCTACCAATTTTTATTAAAATCGGTTCAGATTTTTAAATATTTTAAGTAAATACTTACACTTACAGAACGGTTGTTCCATAAGCCGAGCTTAAACCAGTAAGGAAAGAAGTAAAGTCGGACGGGGCCGACTATATGATACCCTTCACCACTATGGGTATATTCAACATATGAATCCTAACAGACGTCGCATTTTAGAAGGACCAGTAAAATGAAATTAAATCCATAAACATGTCATTCTGCAACCTATACTAAATTTTTCATTTGATCAGATAATAAGTTGCTTCTAACAATGGGACAAAATTATGTAAATAAATTTAAAGCAAATATCAATCGGACACCCGTTCATTATTTGGATAAATATCTAATAAACATGAGGAGTTTGCTATAAAAAAAGCTATAAAAGCTATATCGAAAGCTAAACCGATTTAATCGAAACTTGTCACAGGTTAGGTTATACTAATTTCAGTATGTTTTGTGCATATCGGCCACATTTCGAGTTCTTGGTGCATCATTTACTTAAAATCGCGAGAAAATATATATATGGTAGCTCTATCCAAATTTGAACCGATTTCAACAAAACTTTCCACATGCTAGGTTATATTAACTTCAGTATGTTGTGCAAAATGTTTGTCAATCGGCCTAACGTTGGGTCTTTGGTGTACCATTTAACTAAAATCGGACGAATCTATATATGTAGAAGCTATATATAAATCTCAACCGATTTCAACGAGACTTGCCAGAGATTAATTTATATTAACTACAGTTCATAGTAAAAAAATTGTGTGGCAATCGGACAAACATTGGGTCTTTAGTGAAGAATTTACATAAAATCAGAAGAAAATATATATAGGAGCTACATTAAATCCGTTGAAAATATATATGGGAGGTATATCTATATCTGAATCGATTTTCACGAAAATTAACATACATCATTCAAGACTCTACTCAGTACGCTATGCCAAATTTCGAGCAAATAGAAAGATATATGTGGACTTTGGTCCACCATTTACATTAAATCGGACGAAAATATATATGGGAGCTATATCAAAACCTGGACCGATTTTCAGAAATCTTAAAACACATCATTCTAGACCTAATTCATTACGCTATGCAAAATTTCGTGCATATCGAAGGATATATAGGGATTTTGGTATACCATTTACATTAAATCGGAGGATAATATATATGGGAGCTATATCTAAATCTAAACCGATTTTCAGGAAACTTAACACACATCATTCGAGACCTAATTAAGTACACTATGCCAAATTTCGTGCAAATCGAAAGATATATATGGAATTTGGTATACCCTTTACATTAAATCGGACGAAATATATATGGGAGCTATATGTAAATCTGAACTGATTTTCCGGAAAATTAACACACATCATTAGGCTATACCAAATTTCGTGCAAATTGAAATATATATAGGGACAAATATAAAAATATATTTACATTAAATCGGACAAATATGTATATGGGAGCTATATCTAAATCAATACATCACTATATTTGGTATCAATTTAAAGGTCAACCACTCCTCTTGGATATGTTATCAACTCCTAGGGTCTACATCCTCCAGGAGTAAATATATATGCCATAGAATACACATTTTGTCATTTTTCAGGGTCAATTTGACCCGCTAATTATTGACCGATCTTTATCAAAACATGCACGCTTATTCTCTGACCCGATCCCCTTCTCCATACAAAAATTCGCGGTGTTTGGGCCATAATTGCGGCCTCTGGAGCGACCAGAAAAACCGACAAAAATTTAGTATTTGGTCCATTTTATCCCCTAAATATTAACCGATCTTTTCCAAAAACAATAGGGGTCTTCATTGGCCAGAACCCATCCTACATGCAAAATTTCGTGAATATTGGTCCATAACTGTGGCCTGTATCGTGTTTACAAATTATAATGGACAGAAGGACGGACGGACGGACACACATGTCTAGATCGACTCAGCTAGTCGAGATATGACGATCGGTATACTTAAAGGTGGGTCTAGGACCAATATTTCGCGGCGTTACAAACATTTGGGGCTGCACAAAGCTATAATACCCTGACAACATAGTTGTGTAGGCATGGTATAATAATAGAAGGTAACAGCAAGTGTTGTTGTACAAAAAACGATACAACAACCACATGGAAATTTGTTGTTGTAAGTTCTACTAGTGTCAACTCATTTGACAGAAAAATGTAAACAAACACACAAATTATCATCAAATTATTTTTATTTTGAAAATGAAATATTTTCGAATCCTCAAAATAAAAATTGAAAAACATGAATGAAAATCTATCAAATTTATATTTCTATCGCTTCCACATCTTTCCTATAATTGAGCCATTGCCATATATATGTGTAACACATATGAAAATGCTGGGAATAGCGAGTTATTCCTTGAAGAAAGATTTGCTTCCTCAAACTTTCCCAGCAGGCAGATTGAGTAAATTGAATACAAGAGCACATTTAATAAAGAACAATTTCAAATTGTATGTGTTCCCAATTTTCCTGTTGGGTAATTTTTAAAAACATAATTTGTCAAATTCATATTGACACTAGTATTACGTAGGAATCGAATCAGCTGGGATTTGCTGTTACCTTTTATAATTGTACCATGTTGTGTAGGGTATAAAAATAAAATTTATGACATTATTTTCAAATAATTTTCCTCAATATCTTGTTGTGTTATCGCTTTAATTTACAGACTTGTGTGATTTTGATATCATTTTATTTATCGTGGTGTTTAGATTATGTAGATATTTTTTTAAATTAATTTTTATATTGATACATGCCATTAATATAATGGAAATAATTACGTATTCTCCTATATCTTTATTATTTTTCTCATATTTCTTGAAAATTTGCAACTTTTCGGGGTTATTATAGTATCTGCATATTCATATTTTACGAAAGAAGTCATATATCACCGTTTTTGATCAATATAGTTAACGGCGTAATTTTAAGATTTTTTTCTTATGCCCAAAATTAAAACCTCGGTGACATTTGCGAGCAGCAACCAAAATTTTGATCGCGTAATCGAAAGGCGATTTTGTTGAAAATAGAATATTAAACAATTGTCAATATTGCCCATATATAGGTTGTAGTTTGGCATATCGGATTTTTAGATGTTGACAATCATATACGTAAAAATGGATAGGGTCAACTAAGCGGCAGTTCAGATAAGTTGTAATTGTCTTTATATAAAAAGTACACTGGTACAACATTTCTCAGTTATTCAAAACACCCATTCCTTTGATCATCTTCCATAATCATTCCCATCTGACTAGAAATGGGATGATTTTCGAAGAAACAAACCAAACAAAAACATGGCGGGTTCGCTCAGGGTATACATGCCATTCATTATGTACATAAATGTACTTTTAAAATAATATAATCACAACTTATTCTAGATTCTACTTTTTGATCAGTTTGAGAATGTGACCAAACTGATTGAAAAACTTGGAAATAACAACAGACGGCCATAACTGCGGAGTATCTTTGTGTGATATGTGTAGGTAGTCTTCGTTGGGTTCCTGGACGTAGCGAAATCAAATTGGATGAACCATCGATTGAAATACCAATGAATATGCTAAACCAGTGTTACTTTGCGGAGCACACATAGTTAATTAAAACCCCCTCCCATTTTGATATTAAATAAATTGCAAAAATATTATTGTTTATTTTTTCTAACATAATAAGCTTACGCTTGTATTTTTTATTTGTGAAATTTCTATATATATTTAGTATTTAAACGATGTATGTATTTATTTATGGTTCATAGTTTTTTTGTTTATTTTATAAATTTAGTGTAAGGAGAGCTTACATGCTAATTTGTATTTTTTGTATTTATATTTAATTATAAATAATTGAATGTTTAGTTTTGTGTTTGTGGCTACTGATTATAATCCGATTATGATAGAATTGAAAAAAAAAATAATTTAAATTGGGCACAACTTGGAAATCTATTCAAATAAATTTATCCTTTGGTCTAATAAAAATAACAAGGCCAGTAAAAATACATGATTTTCAAATCGTAGTTTTTTTGAAACTACAATATCCCTTTTAGGCAACATTCAAATATTGTATGTTAATGACCAAATAATATATAAGCTATATTTGTAAAAAGTGTGGAAAGTATAAAGAAACTAAATTAAAAATAAATACAAAACGAAAGAAACTACATTCTATGGATAAAGAAAACAAAAACAATAATTTGATTTTGTAACGTTTGCCAGATTTGGGTGGTTTTTCTTTTGGATTCGTTTGGCTTTAGGCGATCTTTTATTTACAAAAAGCCTAAAGAATCAAAAAGAAAAAATAATAATTATTTTTGCGATTAAAATGTAAACCAAAACGTTGTGTATTAATTTTGAACATTACATAGAATGGTAGCGGAAAATCCGTCCATTAATTATTACAAAAACAATATTTGCTTTTCTTTTGCTTTTTAATTGAAAAGAACAAAACTTATTTATGGCAATTCATTTACATCGTATTAAAAAGAATGGAATTAAAAAGTAAATAATATAATCAACATTAAGAATAATTTTGAACAAATTTTAAAAAAACTGATTTTTTTTTTGTTAAAATCAATGGCTTTGTGAATTACCAGCATATTCCCTTTGAGCAGCCACACAACAAACATGGCCTTTTAAATAAAAATTTAAAATTTTTATCAAAACTAGTTTCAGAATAGTTGTGTTTTTATTGTGGATAGAAATTCAGTTACATGTTTTGTTTCCAGTTTAATTTGGAATTTTCAAAATTCCTTTGGAATTCCATTTTCAACTTTTTTGCATGGAAATTTTTGTTGTTAATGGAATAGAAAAAAAACAATTTAATTAGTTTAGTGGATTGTTTTGTGGCACATTAACAGAAAAAAATAATAAAAATATTAATTCTAATTATATTCTAAATTTTCTTAAATACGGTTGTTGTTGTACGATGATTTCTTGTATGCTCTATGATGAGGTGACTGCTAAAACATCACTGCTACTGCTGCGACTCTTGTTCGAGGATGAGGATGATTTGGAGGTTTTAATGCCGGTCAATGTCACGGAACCGGGGCCATTGAGAAAATGCATTTTAACGTGTTTCTGCAACTCGGGCTGAGAATCGAAATACACTTGGCAGAGATCACAGGAGAAACGGGATTTAACAACGGCATTGGCAACAACATTATTGGGTTTACGATTTTCCGTTGATGAGGCATCATCGTCATCGTCAAACTCATCGCTATCATTGTCATCATCGTCGTCGTCGTCATCATCTTCATCATCCATCTCGGAATCGTTTGTACGACGTGTTTGCTGCTGTTGTTGCATTTGCGCTTTTGATTGTTGAACGTTTGTTGGTGCTGATCTTTGCCTCAACGCTGCATGATCATCTTCATCGACTTCTTCATCATCCACGTCGTCATCATCATCCTCGTCATCATCATCGTCGTCCTCATCCTCATCGTCATCATCATCCTCACCATCGTCATCATCATCGCCCTCATCTACTTCTTCATCTTCTTCGCCACCCACAGTCTGTTGGGCACCCACAGCTAAATCATCGAATTCACCCTCCAGTATTTCTTCTTCCAATTCTTCTTCTTCCTCCTCCTCGTCGTCGTCATCATCATCAGCATAGGACGATTGTTGTTGTTGGGCATTTTGTCGTACATTGTCATTGTTATTGTTGTTACTTGACACATGTCCTTCTCTTTCATTGTCCTCGCCATCTTCGTCGTCATCATCATCATGTTCATATTGGTCTTTGTTGGCACTGTCGCGGGAATCATCCTCCATTTGAACCATGGGCTTTTGTTGCTGCAGGCCAGGTAATTTAATCTTCTTAAATTCGTGAACTTCATGGGCGGATTGATTTTGCTGTTGTTCTGAATTATCGTTGTTTTGTTGCGGCTGAGGTTTCTGTTGTCCGGCTTCATTATATTCGACAGGAACTATCACCTGCTCCTTCATGTGATTATGCAGATGGTTAATAAGTTTCTCTTTGCGTGACACATAGGCACCACACAAATCACAACCCCATTGAAATGGTCCAAATGGTTTCATAACTCTGGCCTCACCCACTTTATGTTCAATCCATTCGGCTTTCGATTCAAATTTAACATTGCACTTACGACACATATTCGGTGGATCACATTCAATTCTCGGTGGTTCGGGTAGATTGCCAATTTCGTTCTTGTGCAACTCGAAGAGATGGCGACGTAAATTGTTATTGCTAATAAATGTGGACGGACAATATTGGCATTTAAGTTCTCGTTTGCGTTTCTGGGATCGGTTCAGGACATGCGACGTTGAAGAATTGATCGAATGTCGCGGCATTAAACCCACCGCTTGTAATCCCAGTAGATGTTGATGGTTGTTCGATTTCTGGTGATGTTGATTCTGTTGTGCTGATTTGCTGTGCGGCAGGCTGTTGTTGTTGTTGTGGACTTGATTCGCTGATAGATGATCGGCATCGTTCTGTTTGGAAATGAGACAAGAAAAGGGGAGAGAAAAACAAAACTAATATATGAAAACAAATTCTTATTGGAATGGTTGCAACCATCACATTGTGGTGCATCGAAGATCATCATAATTTTTGTGACTGGTGTGGAGGCAAAACACTTATCCAGAAAAAAGTATATTAGTGGGTTAGAAAATGTCCATTGATTGGTTCTTGGTTGATGCACATAAAAATGCTAGTATTCTTGCATTTGTTTTGGTTAGCACAATTTAGACGATGAATGGAAAATAAAAGGTAGTTATTATTTGTAATAATTTAAAAAAATATATATTGTTCTTTCGATTTTATTAAAGACATTTTGAAAAATTGTGTTATAAATTGAATAAGAAAAATTGGATTTAAAATTGCTTGTGATGTAAATCTAACATGGATTATGAACAATTTTAAATAATGAAATCCTTGAGAGTCTCTTTTTAATTCTACAGACTATAGATTAGCATAATATCCTCTTCGAAATAAAAAAAAACATTAAGAAAAACAGTAAGAAAAAATAATTAGAAGTCATTTCAAAGGGCGCTCAATCTATTCATAAAGATCTATAAGTAACCTATGAAAAAGAATTTCGAGTTGAAGCTCAGTTGTATAAGAATGTTTATGAATTAATCTGTCAACACTACGGTTATTCAATTCAATCAGATATGAGACAGGTATGCCGAAGATCTCAACAAACTTGCGAACATAAATGGTACATTTTCAAATCAATCGGAGAATATTTAAACCTTTCCAAACAAGTAGATTCCATAGTAGAAAAATTGTCTGGAGAAAATAATATGTTACTAAAAAGCCTATTTGAAAAGGGTGATCCCTAATATCCATTATTGTCAAATACGTTATTGTCATATCGTTTAAAAAATGTCGCCCAAACATCTTATCCAAATTTTATATCAAAGCCACGAGCAATTTAAATCCAATCGGATTTTCCATTAAATTTTGATATTCAATTTTGATTATTTCCTCCTTGAAAACTTAAGGAGGCATGACAAACAATTAAATTTTAATCCAAAACTGTTGCATTCCAAACATTTCTTGTGTGTGTTTGTGTATGTAAAGGACATTTCTAATACGCGCGTTGCACTTTCTTTTTGGTTCACTACTACATCAAAGCCTCACTGCACAAGTCCAAAAGCTCACCTGTTTGTTATCACCTCTGAAATGCCATTTCCTATGTACTTTAAATGCTGTCATTTGTGTAAAGGTCTTTGAACACAAATCACATGCGTACTCGCCATTGTCATTAACCCGATCCATATAGAATTGATTGGGATCGGCCGGACCGGTGTCGAACATTGCCGTCTGGTAGTTTAATTTTCATACTACCACCAGCAGCTGCTGTTTGCTGTAAATTTGTGGATATCGTATCAGCATCGGGAGCATCGCGTGAATGATCATCATCGTCGTCTTCATCGTCGCCGGTTTTGTGTTTATAAATAGCCGACGAGGCAGAAGACTGTTGTGCACCGCCAGCGCCACCTTCATTAGCAGCTGAATTAATGGGTTTACGATTACATGTCGGTATGTGATGATCCAACATTTGACTGTCGAAGAAGACTTTTTTACATAAAACACATTCAGATGGTTCGGGTATTTGAGGATGTTTTTTATAACGATGTACCTGCAAGAAAGGGAGATAGACATCAATTAAAATTTGCAAGGGAATATAGATTATTTTTTAGGAAACTTACCCAAAGACTTTTACGTCCACTATACACATTGCCACAATCCTTGCAGGAATAATCATTGGAATCAAATTCATCATGGGAATTAATGTGTATGGCCAATTTTTTGTTGGTATTAAAGTTGGAGGGACAATATTTACATTGATACCAATACAGCGGGCCAGAACTGCCCTCACCTCCGCCGCTAACACTAACGGGAGTAGATATACCAGACAAATCAGCTGCCGAAGCATCTGCCCCACCACCGCCAACCGATTCATCCATATTATAGTCATCACCATCGTTTGAAACACTACGTTCCGCACCTCCCTGCTTCTTATGGACATTGGCCAAATGATGTTGCAACTCAACATCGGTACGATAAACAATAGAACATATTTCACATTCATATTGTTTAATGATCATATCATCCTTCAGCAAAGTGTTGTGAATCTTAAACATATGCACCTTCAGACCCTTCTCATAGGCAAATTCAGCATCACACAGTTTACATTTGATAAACTGAACATTACGTATCTGATGATCATTTAACATATGATAACGATAC
>NW_026879463.1:0-26824 GCF_032173495.1 Musca vetustissima
TACAAAATGGTCAAATTAACTAAAATAACAGAGCATTCTAAAGCTACATTTACATCGAACGTATTTTACGTAAATCGTTTGATACAACAATTAAATGGTGATTGTAATAAAAGACGTTTGATGTAAATCTGACAGAAGTAGTATGCTAATATTACGTTCACATATGATAATTAAGGTAGGATTAGTTTTGAAATAACCATAAAGCCATATCATAACCTTAAAACCTATGGAAATCATTGTATTCGGTTAATAGTGATATAAAGCGCGTTTAGACTACTAAATCCACTCGATCTCAAACGTCGATACTGTTCAAAAATTCAGTGGATTATATTTGACGGATACGCTATGAACTTGACATTTCAGATCGAGTTGATTTCGTAAATCTAAACGTAGTCATAGCAGTCGGATTCATTGATTTCCGTAGTTTTGGTTCAATCAGCTGATTAACATAGCCTTTATGGTTATGTCATAATTAATTCTGCTTTTAGGGCTGTCTGATACAAAGAGTATAAATTCTACTGAGCTTAATAGAGTTCCCAATTTTTTTAGTTTCCTTGTAGTTCAGAGCCAGAGTTATTACGTTTGGACTTAAAATAGCCTAAAATAAAGGAGTTAAAATTAATAACATATTTATCCTTTCCGCTAGGTTGCATGTAAAGATAGTGAGTTAGAAAAAATTGTCATATGTGAACGTTTATTTACAAATGTGCGATTATACTATGTTTACATCAATTACACATAATTATCATTTCCCATTTCATAAAACACGTAGATTATAGACATAAAGTGCGATTAGATTTATGAAAACTACTGGATTTCAAAAGTCGCTTTCATAATGTATACGTCAAATATCCACTCGATTTGCGAAAAGGATTAAAAGTGCGTTTAGATTTTCGAAATCCACTCGATTTCAAATGTCAGTTCCATAGAATATACGTCTAATATAATCCACTGGATTTGTGAACATGATATGGAATTAACATTTGAGATCGAGTGGATTTAGTAGTGTAAACGTGCTCTAACGTGACATATAGGCTATGGAATTGACCATGGCACAATAACTAGGTAGTCCATTTAGCGTATCTGATGTCTCGATTAACTGTCAAAGTTCATATTTTCTACTTGTATTCGATGTGCAATGTTGCCAACATGTGAAATATTATATGAAAAATTTGACAGAAAATCGAGACAAAAACAAAGGTTTTTGTTTTGATACATCGCCTTATTATTGCATCATGGAATTGACATTTGAAATCGATCGTTTAGACTACTAAAACGCGCTACTGCTACATTTACACAGATCGTGTTTTATGGAACTATTCAGTTTTGACATATGTACATAGGAAATGACAAGTGTAAGTAAGTGTCAATCAAATAATATTTGTTTTCAGAAACCATGTTTGATGTAAATGTAGCATAAAAACAAAATATATAAAAAACGAAGATTAGCGAGCGATATGTGTTATTTTTTATCTTTGTAATATAAAGTAAATTTTTCCAAAAAAGTGTATATAAAATTATTGTGTCTTTACAAAAAATATTTTCATTAGCGTTAAACGATTATAAGGCATATGGATTTTTTTCAATATTAGTAAATATAATTTTGTGGAAATTAAGAAAACATGAAATATTTTTTATTAATGTAAACAAATTAAAAAGTTCCAAACAGCTCTCATGTTTTGCTCTACAAAGATTCACCTCCTGAATATAGAAATTCAAATACTGATATCACAGTTCACTAGGTAAATATGCCTCGGTTATTCCATACTTTAAAGTATGTGGTTAACACATGTTCTCTTTTCGTCAGTCGTTTTTTGTGGTGAATTCTCAGTTACGATCACATAAATCCCTCTCAATTAATTCTGTACACCAGTGGTTATTCGTATTGAAGCAGTTTTTAACCTAATGTAGAGGAATTAGTATTAAAATTATGGAAATATCGATTGAAAAATTGACACAGAATATATGAAAGTAGAGAAATGTGTATGTATGTATACGTAAACATAAACAACTGACAAATCAACATTATCCCACTTTAATACTGGTCTAAACAGTAAATATTTTATACCTCTATTTAGAGTTTAGTCGATTTAGAAGGCATAGCCTAAACAGACCTTTAGATCATTTTTAACTACCCAAACTTAAGAGAATGTTTGTGTAAACAAATTTTTTTTAACAAAAATTGTAAAATATATTGCAAGTTTGGAAACATAACTATGATCGATTAAATCTGGTCATAAATTTTATTCATTAGCCGATCTTAGAATCAGCTGATTTTATAAAAAAAAACTAATTAGAATGTATCAGCTGTTGTTAACAGATATATACTCTGAGCCGATGACATACATAAATATTTCTATACACTATTTCGGGCTTGACCAATTTTAAACGGCATACATTGAAATTTTATGAGGATTTATTTGACATGTATTCAATGGAATTGACAATTTAAGCCCAACATAAACGTACTATTAATGTCCATATAAGTAGCATATTTACGTTTAATGAAAATCATTTAAATTTCACACTTTTTCATTCATGGGTGAGGTACCGGTATGTGCGGATCGGTGGTTCCCATCTTCAGGCGTGGTATAGGTTTAGTAAAACTATTACGAAGTGAAAATTTAGTTTAATTTGAATTCTAACCACGATATATCGCTCGTTTGCTGCTTGATCGAGATAAATCAAAAACCGTGATGTTTGAGTTAATGATGCAGAATTGTTCACTGTATTAGACGTCATGTTGTCAAAATATCAAATAATGGCAAAATCAGAATATAGATTGAAAAAAGCGCGATTATATTATGTCCAGGATCTATTAATAAGGTTACCCAACCAGCGAAAGCGAGCAATTTTTTCTCAAGTCTAATGTCAAACAATTTGGACTTTATTTAAATTTCCATAATGGAAGTCAATTCACAATAATGAATTTTGAAAACAAACTTTAGTAGCAGTTGACACGCAGCAGGTCTTCCTGTATGTCCTTATTTATAGGCCTTATATGTTCTAAATCGACTCGATTTGTTCAGTTACACTGTTAAGTTGTTCCTAAAACAGCTGATTAATATTTGTCAGCTTTTTTAGTGTCAGCTGATATTCAAAGTAAGCTAAATGTACAATAAATCCAATAATCGTAAAAAAATATAATAAGATCGTCAAAAATTATTAGGTGGGTCTTCAAAATACCAAATAATGGCAAAATCAGAATATAGATTGAAAAAAGCGGGATTAGATTATGTCCACCATCTATCAATAGGTTCACCCAACAAGCGAATGTCAGCTGGTTTTTTTATTCAAGTCTAATGTCAAAAATTTGGACTTCGTTTACATTTTCATTACAGAAGTCAATTCACAATAATGGATTTTGACAGCAAGCTTGAGAGGCAGCTGATATCTAGCTGGTCTTTCTGGATGATCTTATTTATAGACCTTGATAAATATGCCTTTTAAAATGGCATATACATTAGAACTTTTTACCGGGTTAACCTACTATATGAGGATTTATTTGACATATATGCAAAGGAATTGACAATTGAAAGCCACTGGGTTAACAAAATCCGGTTAAATTTTCCTTTACACGTGTAACTTTGTTCCAGAACCTACAAGAATATACTACTGACTGAAGTAGTTTTCTATTCTCCCTTTAAAAATGTTAACACTTTTTAAATATGGGAACATACCGTAAATTTGAAAAATATTATCGCTTTTAATCTACCAGACAACTCTCAGGAATCATATATCAAGTGTTTTTAATGTATTCCAATACATAAGATTTTCTTATTAAATTAATCATTTAGAGTTAAAAAAAATAATAAAAAATATAAATTTCTATTAAATATTTCATATTTTCTTAATATTCCGTTTATATGTACAATTGTTATTTTTTTTTTGTTACAAATGTGTGTGTATGTTTATGTTTCATATTACGGTAAACAAAATCACATAAAGAAAATAAAAAAAAAATATTTATATTTAATTTTAATATATTGTGTGTGTGGTGTTTGTTTTTATTATTATTAATTTTCACTATAATATTATCATCATTATCAAAGAAAGGTACATTTTATATTTAAGTAGTTTTTAACAAGTGAGAGGGGGTTAGTGTTTTTGTGTGTGTAAATTTTGATTTGTTACATTAGATATTTTTTTGTTTTTTTTTTTCACTTTTGTTTTAACCTCATTTCACTATTAATATTAATATATTATTTTTATATATTTTTTTATATATAAGTACAAAAAATCAATACAATTAATATAAATATTTCTTATATCAAAAAACAAAATTTATATAGTATACATAATAATTAAAAAAATATATATTTATATATATTAAAAAGAATTTATACACAATTTTATGAATATGTTTATAGAGAGAGATTTGAGGGAGTAAATAATAATAATAAAATGGATTATAAAGTAGTAAGTAATAAGTACACATTTATAAAAATTAGTTTATAATAATTAATTAAAAAAACGTAATATATAATAATAAAGAGTAAACTCAATTTAATAAACGTTTGAAAGCTTTTACATGATTAAAATTAAGGACGCATAGCGCCACCACTTCAACGACATCAGATTACCGTTGAAAAAGGCTCCACAATTTGTAGTTGGACAATCGTTTGGCCAAATTGCTGGCTCCACTGGCATTGTTGGTCTGTGGCTGGGTCTGTTGGCTTTTACGATTGTTGATCATTTTCGAACGCATTTGTTCTTCGATCAATTCTTGCATATCCATCTGAAATGAAAAGAAAACAAATAAAGTATATTATTTAAATCAGTTTCATGTAAACATAGCTTAAGTAATTGGATATTAAGTGCTGCCAAGTTTAAGTGCAGTCAAATGAAGGCGTAAAACCAAGATCTTTTAATGAGGTTACCAAGCTAGCGAAAGACAGCTGTTTTCTCTCAAGTCTAATGTCTAAAATGTGGCTTTTGTTTAGGATTTTATAATGGAAGTAATTCACAATAATGGATTTTGACAGCAAACTTGAGAGGCACCCGATATCCAGCTGGTCTTCCTGGATGACCTTATTTATAGGCCTTGCACAAAACCTATTAAAAGGTCTCCCAGAAATATCAGCTGCAGATCAGATGATTCTCAAGTTGCCCGTCAAATAAGGTCATCCAGCTGCTTCTCAAGTTTGCTGTCAAAATGCGTTGTTATGAAATGACTTCCATTATAAAAACGTAAACAAAGTGAACATTTTTGACATTAGACTTGAGAAGAAACAGCTGACCTTTGTTTTCCGGTTGACTTTATTAATAGATCCTGTTCTATATTTAAGTGGGGACCAAGGTCTATTAATAAGGTCATCCAGTGAGATCTGCTGCTTCTCAAGTTTTCTGTCAAAGTCCATTATTGTGAATTGAATTCCATTATAAAAACGTTAACAAAATCCAAATTTTGAAATTAGACCTGAAAATTAACAGCTGACTTTCGCTAGCTGAGTGACCTTAACAATAGATCTTGTTCTATATTTAAGAGGGCACCAAGGTCTATTAATAAGACCATACATGGAGATCAGCTGCTTAAGTTTGCAGTCAAAATCCATTATTGTGATTTTACTTCCATTATGAAAACGTAAACAACGTCCATATTTTGAAATTAGACCTGAAAATTAACAGCTAACTTTCGCTAGCTGGGTGACCTTATTAATAAATCATGCTCTATATTTAAGAGGCAGAGTTTATTAATAAGGTTAACTATAGAGATCAGCTGCTTAAGTTTGCAGTCAAAATTCATTATTGTGATTTGACTTCCATTGTGAAAATATGAACAAAAAACAGCTGACTTTTGCTTGCTGGTTGATCTTATTAAAAGATCTTGGAGTGGACCAAAGTCTTCCTGACTTCTGTTCAGACGGTCTAGACAAAATAAATCCTCATAGATTAGGTTAACCCGGTAAAAAGTTCTAATATACACGCCGTATTATAGATACCCCTCAAATCTTTGTAAATCAGCAACAACAGAAATTCCTTTAAAAATCTTTCATCACTCACCTGCCACTGTTCCAATTGCTGTGACAATTCAACCTTCTGTTGAATGGATTCCAATAATTGTGAATTGGCTTGCATGAGTTCAACACGGGTCTTGGCCAATTCAACTTCGGCCTTTGTACGCCTTTCATTGGCATTATCACGTTCTTTTTGGGCTTTGGCCAATAATTCATCGCGGTCGGAGTAGTCGACCAAATCGCTACGGGCCTGATCTCTTTCTTCTTTGACATTTTGTAGTTCAACATCGGTAACAGCGCACTGTAAATTTTAAAATACAAATACGTAAATTATAGAACGTTTACATTGTACCGGCTTTATTAAATCCAGTAGATCTAAATTCCATTTAATATATGCCAAATAAATCCTCATAGAGGAGATAAGCCCAGCAATCATTTGTAATTTAAATTCCATTTTAGATTCTTAAATATTCATTTCCCCTATTTTCATCCTTACCTTAGCTTCCAGCTGTTGTATCAGTTGATGAGATCGTTTTATTTCATCTTCTTGCTCCAATACCAAATTACGTGTCTGGTCTAACATTTTCTTGAAATTACCCGCATCCAAATTCAGTAGCAAGCGTGTCAATTCATCGGACATTGCCGACAGCATACCTGGACGGAAATTGATGGGATGGCCATTGCCATTACTGTCCATGCCACTATTATTGCCACCGACATCGCTTGTCGACGATATGGTATTATCCATAGATTCCAAATCCAACGATATGTCCGAATTTAAACCTGTAAAACCTTTTTTGTTTTGAAATATCGCATACAACAACAATAACGATTAAGACAGTTTCTAACTACAGAGAAGGGGGGAGGGCAAGCTATGGAGTGAAGCAGAATGGAGCCATCGTATATTGCGCTTACCTGAATCATCGTCGTGACTGATTTTCAATGAATCTACCAATGATTTTAATTGTATATACACGGAACGAGATTCTACCCATATTTGTGAGGGTTTACCATCTTCGGAGAAATTAGCCTCATCTTCATCACATTCCATTTCAAATTGTAGGGATTTTTTACCCGTCGATGCGGAATAGGAGTCCTGCGGATATAATAGAGGGTCAATTACGTTATTAGGTGATATAATATTGAAATACATTATTTTACTTACCGCTCCCAAACGTTCACTGAGTACATTGTTTTCTCTGGTCGCTCTTTCCAATGCTTGTAAGGTAGTCTATGGGAAATTGGAAGGGTATAAAAATAATTTATTATCAATGAAGGTTTTCCAAGGAAGATTTGTGATTATGGTAGTTAATTAAAAAAATTGTTATTAAAGTGGCTCAAAATAAAACTGGGATTTTTGTAATGGAAAAAATATATGAATAAGGGGATGTAATAATTGAATTCAAAAGCATAATTTTGAAGTCTGATATAATAGCACTTGAATGCTAACAAATATTTAGCATCAAGGCCCAAAGCCTTTAAATAAGGTCGTCCAGGGAGACCTGCTGGATATCAGCTGCCTCTCAAGTTTGCTGTCAAAATTCATTATTGTGAATTGACTTCCATTTTGAACATGCAAAAAAAAGGCCAAATTTTTGACATTAGACTTTAGAAAAAACAGCCGACTCGCTAGCTTGATGACCTTATTAATATATCATGATGCAATAATAAGGTGATGTATCAAAACAAAAACGATTATCTGTCAACACCAACAGACACCTCATGCACAAACTCTCTCTACATTTATTTTATTTTCTATCTGGCAACGCTTCAAAATTCATTGTTGTAACATTCAACGGTTTCGAAAAGAGTTGCTGATATTTATTTGTTTTCCTAACAACTTCCAAAATGGGTCGACAAAGTGGTCAAATTTCTAGGGAAATTAGAAAATTGATTTTAGAAGGATTAAATTGAGTCCTTTAAATCCAACCGTTTCTCTTTTTTAAGTTTATTATTTTGTTTCAATCTTCGAAGTACCAGATATTATTGTTATCCTACTCGAAGGACCATTGTTTGAGAAGTACACAGATTCTTCTTCTGATTTTATTGAAAATATAAATTCACTTAAGTGCTAGACTGTCATAGAAATCTTAGGGTATCTTATTCCCTTGTTGAATGCATTATCAGTAGACCTCGGATTTTGCATATTTTTTAATAATGAAGATATCGAAATTTGATTGGACACAAATTCGTTTCAAAGGATTTAGAATTATTTGAAGGGTTCATATTTTTTAATTTTTGCATATTTTGCATATGCACGAGATATGCAAAAAATATGCAGAATATGCAAAAAATATGCAAAATATGCAAAAAATATGCAAAATATGCAAAAAATATGCAAAAAATATGCAAAATATGCAAAAAATATGCAAAATATATGCATAAAATATGCAAAATATATGCAAAAATATGCAAAATATGCTAGGTCGATATGCGATAAATATGCAAAATATGCAAAAATATGCAATATATGCAAAAATATGCAAAATATATGCAAAATATGCAAAATATATACAAAATATGCAAACATATGCAAAATATGCAAACATATGCAAAATATGCAAACATATGCAAAATATGCAAAAATATGCAAAATATATGCAAAATATGCAAAATATACAAAAATATGCAAAATATGCAAAATATGCAAACATATGCAAAATATGCAAAAATATGCAAAATATGCAAAAATATGCAAAATATGCAAACATATGCAAAATATGCAAAAATATGCAAAATATGCAAAATATGCAAAATATATGCAAAATATGCAAAATATATGCAAAATATGCAAAATATATGCAAAATATGCAAAAATATGCAAAATATATGCAAAATATGCAAAATATATGCAAAATATGCAAAATATATGCAAAATATGCAAACATATGCAAAATATGCGAAAATATGCAAAATATGCAAAATATATGCAAAATATGCAAACATATGCAAAATATGCAAAAATATGCAAAATATGCAAAAATATGCAAAATATATGCAAAATATATGCAAAATATGCAAAATATATGCAAAATATGCAAACATATGCAAAATATATGCAAAATATGCAAACATATGCAAAATATGCAAAATATGCAAAATATATGCAAAATATATGCAAAATATGCAAACATATGCAAAATATATGCAAAATATGCAAAATATACAAAAATATGCAAAATATGCAAAATATGCAAACATATGCAAAATATGCAAAAATATGCAAAATATGCAAAAATATGCAAAATATGCAAACATATGCAAAATATGCAAAAATATGCAAAATATGCAAAAATATGCAAAATATATGCAAAATATGCAAAATATATGCAAAATATGCAAAATATATGCAAAATATGCAAACATATGCAAAATATGCAAAAATATGCAAAATATGCAAAAATATGCAAAATATATGCAAAATATGCAAACATATGCAAAATATGCAAAAATATGCAAAATATGCAAAAATATGCAAAATATATGCAAAATATATGCAAAATATGCAAAATATATGCAAAATATGCAAACATATGCAAAATATATGCAAAATATGCAAACATATGCAAAATATGCAAAATATGCAAAAATATGCAAAATATATGCAAAATATGCAAACATATGCAAAATATACAAAAAAATATGCACGGTATGCTAGGTCGATATGCGAGAAATATGCAAAAAATATGAAAAATATAGGCAAAAATATGCAAAATATGTGCAAATATGAGCAACATATTTCACAAATGCAATCATTTTAATCAAAAAAAAAAAAAAAAAGTTCAGGGTAGTTTTCGAATTTGTGTGCTTTCTTTATTTTTAACCTATAGAAATCTAATTGTGTATGTATGCGTTTCATGGTTCAACTGTTAGATTTTTGGGGCATTATGAAAAATTTGCTAAATATATGTATAAAACATGCAAACATATATAACCGTTATATGGCGATATACTCAAACGTGGACCGATATATCCCATTTCCAATACCAAATATCCTAGGAGTAATAATAATATATGTGCAAAAGTTCTATATTTAATATTGCGACCTAGCATACCGTGCATATATTTTGCATATTTTTGCATATTTTGCATATATTTTGCATATTTTTGCATATTTTGCATATTTTTGCATATTTTGCATATTTTTGCATATTTTGCATATCGACAATGCATATTTTTTATATTTTTTGCATATATTTATCGCATATCGACCTAGCATACCGTGCATATTTTTTGCATATTTTGCATATTTTGCATATTTTTTGCATATTTTGCATATTTTTTGCATATTTTGCATATTTTGCATATGTTTGCATATTTTGCATATTTCTGCATATTTTGCATATATTGCATATTTTTGCATATTTCTGCATATTTTGCATATATTGCATATTTTTGCATATTTTGCATATGTTTGCATATATTTTGCATATTTCTGCATATTTTGCATATTTTTGCATTTTTTGCATATTTTTGCATATTTTTGCATATTTTGCATATATTGCATATATTTTGCATATATTGCATATTTTTGCATATTTTGCATATGTTTGCATATATTTTGCATATTTTTGCATATTTTTGCATTTTTTGCATATTTTTGCATATTTTGCATATATTTTGCATATTTTGCATAATTTTGCATATATTTTGCATATTTTTGCATATTTTGCATATTTTTGCATATTTTGCATATTTTTGCATATTTTGCATATCGACAATGCATATTTTGTATATTTTTTGCATATATTTTGCATATTTTGCATATGTTTGCATATTTGCATATTTGCATATTTTTGCATATTTTGCATATTTTTGCATATTTTGCATATTTTTGCATATTTTGCATATTTTGCATATTTTTGCATATTTTGCATATTTTTTGCATATTTTGCATATTTTTTGCATATATTTTGCATATTTTTTGCATATATTTATCGCATACCGACCTAGCATACCGTGCATATTTTTTGCATATTTTGCATATTTTTGCATATTTTGCATATTTTTTGCATATTTTGCATATTTTTTGCATATTTTGCATATTTTTTGCATATTTTTTGCATATTTTGCATATTTTTTGCATATTTTGCATATTTTTTGCATATTTTTTGCATATATTTTGCATATTTTTTGCATATTTTTTGCATATTTTTGACATGACCCCAAATATCGATCAATTAAAGCATGAAACGCCTAAATGCAAAATTTGAGTCCAATCGGATAAAGCATAAAAAATATGCAAAAATCCGAGGTCTAATCATGATGCAATAATAAGGTGATGTATCAAAACAAAAACGATTATCTGTCAACACCAACAGACACCTCATGCACAAACTCTCTCTACATTTATTTTATTTTCTATCTGGCAACGCTTCAAAATTCATTGTTGTAACATTCAACGGTTTCGAAAAGAGTTGCTGATATTTATTTTTTTCCTAACAACTTCCAAAATGGGTCGACAAAGTGGTCAAATTTCTAGGGAAATTAGAAAATTGATTTTAGAAGGATTAAATTGAGTCCTTTAAATCCAACCGTTTCTCTTTTTTAAGTTTATTATTTTGTTTCAATCTTCGAAGTACCAGATATTATTGTTATCCTACTCGAAGGACCATTGTTTGAGAAGTACACTGATTAGATGTTAAATCGCTTCTGATTTTATTGAAAATATAAATTCACCTAAGTGCTAGACTGTCATAGAAATCTTAGGGTATCTTATTTCCTTGTTGAATGCATTATCAGTTGGGCATTGCATTTATTATAAAAGCACCCCAGCAGCTCACACAAGCATTATCACTTGCGCGCACCGGCTCGAAGGACCACTAAATGAGAAGTGCACAGATTATATGTTAAATCCATTCTGATATTATTGAATATCTAAATTTATATAGTGCTAGACTGTCATAGAAATTGCAGGGTAGCTTATTCCCTTGCTATGGACTCAGCAAGGGAATAAGATATCTGTTGGGTATTGCCATTATTATAGAAGCAGCTCACACAAGCAATACCAGTTACGCTCACTTATCTATGGAAATATATTTATGTTAAGCACTTAAATATTTTATGATCTATACACTGTGTACACGGACGAGCGATGGATCGTGCAGCAAATTAAGAAACATTCTAAGATAACTGCCCCAAAGCTTACTGCCATGGTGTCCCTCTATCTTAAAAAGGATGACAATCCTGAAACAATTGGAAACGTATTCAGAAGAAATAACTTTCATGAAAGGCTGGCTCGAAAAAAACCATTAATAAGCGCAAAAACAACATACTTAAATTTACAAAAGAATACCAAAGTAAAGTTTTTTCAATTTGGTTGCGCATCAGCTGATGGACCTGGAAATATTAGCATTCATGAATCAAAAAATGTGTTTGGATATTTTTGAAAATAATTTAATAAATTCAGCTTGAAAATTGGCGATAATTTCTCCTTCTATCAAGACAGCGATCCAAAACACAAAGCTTTGAATGTAAAAATGTGGCTCTATACTACTGAAAATCCGCAGTTAATCGAATAACGGACTTCATGCGTAGTATTAGAGCTCAAAAAGGATATAACATTGAATAGAATTCTTTGGTGGAAAGAGTCATAAAGGAGGAGTGAGCTAAAATTGAACCTTCGTACTGTCTAAATCTGGTGAAGTCGATGCCTCGAACACTATCCACATTTAAACATAGCAAAGGTCTTTCCACGAAGTATTAGAGCTCAATAAGGTATATAAAAGTATATAACATTGAAGTGAATTTATAGTTCATTAGTGGAGAGTCATAAAGGAGGGGTGGGCTAAAAATGAACCTTAGTTTTATCTAAAATTGCCTCGAAGGCTATCCGCATTTAAACCGAACAAAGTTCTTCCTACGAAGTATCAGAGCTCTAAAAGGATATATAACTTTATATAAAATTGAATTGAATTTATACTTCATTTAAATCTTTAAAATCGTGAATTACAATTTAATGAATGTCTGTATGTGGTCATATGAAGAATGAGTAATACAAATCTTCACAAGTGTCCCAGTTTTATTTTGAGCCACTGTATGTCGTTTGTCATATCCTGTTTCATTAACATGTCATTAAAAATAGCATATCATACATTATTATCGTAATTTTAAGGTACTTAATTAGATTTTGATCGAAGATCCAGCAAAATTCTTGTTCAAATAATCATGTATAGTGCTCTTGTTGTAATTTATGTTTTTAATACCATGTCTATGTGATTTCAAAGAACTAAAAAGAACTTTGATATTTCTAAACTAAAGTTCTTTTCCATGTGTGGTGCTGTCAAAACTTATATTGCCAACTGATCTGCATATTCATTTCCTATTATGCGACACTTTCCAGGAATCCATATTAAATTTCTTAAGTAAATACCATGACATAATTATACAAGGTAGTCTCATGCAGTCATATGTTTCCAATTTTTTCATAAATTTGCCTTTGACAGTATTCTGCTTTCAAAATTGAAATGAAAATATCTTCTTTTGAAATGTACGCTATGATGTGTTCAGTGGCGAAAATTGCTAAAAAATTATATTTATAAATATTTTGAATATAAGTTGTAAGAACCATGGTTAAATATTGATAGCAATATATTCAAAATTTTCCAATCGACATACATAAAATTTTATGGAATTTATTTTTCATTTTATTTGAAATTTATATATGAATTCCAAATGAAATGAAAAAGAGTTGCCATCATCAAATTCTCAAATGGGACTAACTTCTGTAATTATGGCATGCTGAAATGCATATTCATTACCTAAATTTCCATATTATGCCACAAAATCCATATTAAATTTCTTAAGTAATTTATTTGACGTTTTTGGATAAAAACTTATAATTGCAAAAAAAGGTACGCCTAAGAACTAATAATTTTCTTTCAAATAAGCAATTGAAAACAAAATTGAAACTCTTTAGAAGTGCAACAATAATATTTTTGAAACAAAAATAAAAGTTCTTTATATATTCGGCTCATTCACAATCTACTGCACTCAATCTTATTCTAACATAACCTCACATATTTAATAATCAAATTAAAAATTGTTCCAACAACTTCTAAATCAATGTCAGTGATAAAAATTTTTCTGATAACTGTAACAACAACAAAAAATAAAATAAACGAACATTTCAAGAACAACGCAATTTGTTATGGATTTTTTTTTTCTAATTTAAAATACAGTTTTGTTTTCGTTTATTTTTTGCACACTTGACAGAGAGATAGCAATTCCACAGAAAAAACAACTTGGTACAAGAAAATAACATTAACTTTAAATGCAAGAAGAAAAAAAACAACAACAAGAACACGAAGTATAATAACAAAGACTATGACTCAATGATTCTAAGAAATATGGTAGACGAAGAAAAAACCGATCTTAGTTGCTAATATTTTTTATTTACCTCTAGTTTAGTTTCCTGTTCACGGGCATGTCGCTCCAACATGTGAATGCGATCTGATGATTCTTCCAGAGCAGCGGCTAGATTTTCTTTTTCCTCTTGTACTTGTTGTAGACGTTTCTCCAGTTCATGGCGTTTTTCTGTGGTTAGATTTAATTCCGTTTTTATCGATTCCAGACTATTGACATGTTCCTAAGAGGTGTGATGTGAAAATAAAACGGAATCCATGAAATTAGCATGGCCTGAGAATGAGAAATTATGATGAGTGTTCGCTTGCATACCTGTAAACTGGTATTCCGATATTGATACTGATCTTTTAGTTCTTGGATTTGTGACATTAGCTTCATTTCCGTATTGTGTGCCTCTTGTATTTGTTCCGTTAAACGGGCATTTTGACTTGTTAATTCTTCGATTATCAAGGTCTTTTCTTTTTCAGCTTGACGTATTGCGATTTCCTGTTATGATATAGTTGCAATTGGAAGGAAATTATTAATTATAATGTGAAATAAGTAGGAAAGAAGCTGTTGAAATGTGCAAAGTGTGTGAGACCATTGTATCATACATACCTGAGCCTGCAATTTGTCTTTGAGTTCATTGAGATCTGTTTGATATTCCAGCACACGCTGCTCGCTTTCTTCTTCTGCAATGGCCAGTTTTTGTCGCAGAACATGTTTCTCTTGTTCTAATTTCTGCAAAAGAATAAGAATAGAAAAAGGAGGCGCGTTAGAAATGTGGAAATATTTATTACAATATATGTTAAAACATTTATTACAATATAAAAGCGAATTTACATATAACATTTAATCATGATTAAAGGCTGAATCAGGGTTTATTTTCTTAATCAGGCTAAATTTACCATGATTTACCACACAAATGTAAAAGCGGATTTACATATAACATTTGATCATGATTAATGGACGAATCAGGGTTTATTTCCTTAATCAGGCTAAATTTACCATGATTTACCATACAAAATTAAATCATCGTGCGGCATGGTTTATTTTAAATCATGATCGAAATCATGATACTACTGAGATGCAACGCGGTTTTTGTGCTAAAAAATACAACTCTCTCACAATGTACAAAAATTTGCAACTGTTTTCACATGTTGTTTGTTTTAAAATTTAACGGTTACCAAATACAAAAATTAAAAAACAATTATTAATAGAATTTTTGTGTTTTTCGTTGTTTTTTAAATTTCCAAACGATCGCACCATTTCAAAAACTTTTCCATTGTTGTAATTTTTCGTTTCATGTTCAAATTGCAAACAAATATTTTTGCAGCAAATTTATAATTTTGTATGTATACTAACAAACATCAGCTGATCCGTATTTAGATAATGATTAAAGGTATGTGTAAACAATTAGGGTGTATTTCTGGATTTCGTTAATCGAGTCGATTTAAAATCGTATGTGTAAATGCACTTTAAATCATCGTGCAGCAGGATTTATATTAAATCATGATCGAAATCATGATACTACTGAGATGCAACGCGGGTTTTGTACGAAAAAATACAACTCTCTCACAATGTACCAAAATTTGCAACTGTTTTTACATGACGTTTGTTTTTAAATTTAACGGCTGACAAATACGAAAATGACAGATCAAAGGAAAAAAAAAAATAATTATAGAATTTTTGTGTTTTTAGGCGTTTTTTTACTTTCCAAACGATCACAGTATTGCAAAAACATTTCCATTATGGTAATTCTTCTATTCTTTTTCAAATTGCAAACAAATATTTTTGGCGCAAATTAATAATTTTGTATGTATACTAACAAACATCAGCTGATCGGCATTTAGATCATGATTAAGGGTATGTGTAAACAATTAGGGTGTATTTCTGGATTTCGTTAATCGAGTCGATTTAAAATCGTATATGTAAATGTACTTTAAGATAAACAGCCTTGCAGACCCCTTGAAAAATTTGCAAGTATTGATAAAATTCGAACTTCAGAACCCTCATTCACGAGGGAACTAAAATAAAGATAATACCCGTGCTGTTGGATCAAAAGCATGGACACTTGCGCAAGCAGATGAGGCAACTGTTGGAGTGTTTGAGAGAAAGATCTACTGGCCAATCTGGGTCAATGGTGAATATCGGCGTCGAATGAACCATCAGCTTTACCATCTATACACGGACATCGACATAGCCAGTGGTATCGAGCTGCAGCGACTGGTAAGACCATGCTGTGCGAATGGATGAGGATGCCACAGCTCAGAAGATATATAAAAGCGAGGCAATTGATGGTTCAAGCAGAACGGAAATGCCACGAATTCGATGGAAAGATCGCGTGGAGAATGACATATCAAAGCATAGTCTTCCGAAATGAAAAAAACGGCGGATAAGATCGACGCGCCTGAAAAACTTTTTTTAAGTTCGCCTTATGGAACAAATGTTCTGTCTTGAGCCAGCTATGTAAGTAAAATAAAGCTGCAGCAACAAAGCAAAATGGTTTCAAAGCCAAATTTTTGCTTATAGTTCTACGAAAGATATCTTAATGAGAAGAAGCGAAGGAAATAGTTCCGGCGATATAATCGATATGCTGAAGAGTTAAGAGTAGCACACACTTTTGACTGTGGAAATTTAATATGGAAATTCGTCAACCTTTATACAAAAAATATATGGTAGCCAGTTGGGATTATCCAGAATTCTATGCACCTGTTTTTAATTAGAAATTCATATGCCTTGAGAATGCATTAAGAGAAATTTACCATGAGACCGATTTCATAATTAGACCAACGTAAAAACCTGGGCCAGCACATGCTAAGCTAAGACATAAATAGCAGGGACAAAGTAGGACAAGGGACTTCGAAGGGAGTGATTTGATCACCACACCACTATCAATAGCCTCTTAAGGATCTTAACCGAGGAGGGATTTGAAGCCGTCTGTTATGCAGACGACGTTATAATACATCAGAGGGGAGAGAATTCTAACCTGCTGAAATTGTGTTAAATATCGCCTATAATTGGGCGAGGCGGAGGGGCCTTTACGTAAATCAGGCCAAGACGGAGATATGTCTCTTCACTTGGAAGACAATAATAGGGCAGTATGAAGAACCCATATTTCAAAACAAAGTGATAAGCACATCAAATAAAGTGTCATCTTAGACAGAAAACCTAAATGGAAAGACCACATATTGAACCGGGTAGACAAAGTCCACAGATGCTGGTACATCTGCAGAAGATCTGTAGGCTCTAAATGGGGTTTTAATCCAAAGAAGATACACTGGATCTATAAGATCGCTATTAGATAAATGATAACATACGCCTCGGTAGTCTGGTGGACAGTAATGAACAAAAAATGTAATGTGAAATCGTTGCAGAAAGTCCAGAGAACATACAACCAAGGAATATGTGGAACAATAAGGACAACATCTACTAGAGCTTTGTTCTAATCGTTGTCGATAGGTCCGTTCCAGAACCTAAAACAATCTACTAATTTTACAAGTTTTGCAATTCTTTTACTCAAAAACAGTTACTAAACCCCCTTCCTTAACCTTAACCTATGAACGAGTGGAACATGCCCCCTAGTAACTGTTGTTACACATATGGCTCCCAGCTAGCAGAAAAGCCGGGACTGGGATTTCTCATTGAAGAACCTAAAACTGAAATTTCACTTCGCCTACCAGATCACAATACGATTCTACAGGCAGAGGTTCAAGCTACAACTTGTATTATTGTACCATGGGTATACCATTCCTATCCCATTACTTTTAAAAATGGGCACATTTCTTCAAAAATATGTTACGTTATGAATTTTCTCTCATCCCAAACTGATTATATCAATCAATATTTATTACCATAACTACATATTAGAAAACATGGGTCAATGAATTCCGAAACAACATTCCATTATTGTCACACCGAAAAAATGTTATCATCACTTTTCCATTTTAGCCATTTGGAGTTCAAGGAGTGTCATTAACAATGAAAGTTCCTTTACATAAAAGCTAAACTACTAAACTAGTAGTAGATAAACATATAAAAAATTGAATATTTATTCGTAAGCACTAACCTTCACTTAGGTTTATGACACATTTCCCCCAAAAACTCTCTTGAGGGAAATTTGTTTTCGAAATTCGAACATATAAAATGAGGAATGTATGCGTGTGAATTTTTTGGTCTATTTTTGTGTATCTGCTTTAGTGTTTTCTGTCTTTTTTTTGTTTGTAGTATGGGAGTTAGGGTTTTTGAACTATGAGCTGTCAATGAAATTGATATACGTTGGGTAAATGACCTATTAATACAATTTATAGGTTCTAATCTACTCTTTAAAAAGCCAAAAATGAAAACATGAAAAAGTATTTTCAGATTCTAGTAATATTAGCTTAAAAATAACCTTTCTGGAAAAAACTACTTTAGCCACAAGGCCATATCCAAAACCAGTGATACTCGGACGGGGCCGACCATACGATACCCTACACAACTTCCATGAAAATTTAACTTTCTGTGGTTCTATATTCTGAGATTGGGCAATATTTCGCGATATTTGCACACCTTTGACTGGCTAGAGGTCAACAAATGTTACTAATAATCAGTACAGCCCCTCTAAATACTTGTCCAGATTCTCTTCACCGTGGGTTGTGTTGTGATGTTCGGCTTTCGACTCGAAAAGTACAAATAATTAAGTTTTCGGTCCACTTCATCCGAAAAATTATTATCTGATCATCACCTAACATTTTAGGCGGTGTCCTTGACCATAACTGGAACCTCATGGAACATTTCAAAGCGATCAGTGCTATATTTCCGCCCTCCAGGGTGGTAATAGGTTTCTAAATAATATATGAATACGTAAGCACCTGTAAATATTTAAGTGTAACTCCCGCATCCGAGTACCTACGACAATATAATTGGTATCAATTTAAAGGTCAACCACTCCTCTTGGATATACTATAAACTTCTAGGGTGTATGTCCTTCAGTGGTGTGGTATATACGCTATAGAATACAAATTTTGTCATTTTTCACACAAAAGTTAGGGTCCATTGGACCCGCTAAATATAGACCTATCTTTATCAAAACAGCATGCTTATTCTTAACCCGACTTTAAGAAGGATGTAGCAATAATTGGAAGTAGTTCCTTCTTATGCGAAGGTTACGGTGAGTTTCTATAGAGACGAGTTCTGCTATGACAAGAATAGTGTGTCCCGAATATCGCATCCAGCGGTTAATAACAATACCATAGGGAACCTGTGGCAAGGAAGGGGCCTCATCGATATGGACAGCAACGAATTCAAGGGAGATTATTTAATGCTAGAATTTGAGCCATCAATGACCTTATAAGCCCTATAAGTCTCATAAGCGAGACAAACTCAAGCTGGTGAGAAAAAGAGACATTCCTCAATTCCAAAAGGCAACGATCTTCGTCAGAGGTTGGTATGAAGAAGATAGTGCCTTAGAGGACAACATAACAATAAGGAACCATATGTACATTAGGCGCCGAATTAGAGGCAACCGCTCTTAAAGGAGCTTACTGATGCTTAGAAGCTCCACTTGATGAAGCTGTTACCGAGTGCCTAGATGCATCGGTAATTCATTAGATGGCCTCTTAAGTTGAATGTAAGGAAATGTAGTGTCGTGATCTTTTTTGATATGCCGAGGAGGTTTCTGTGTTTTTGAGAATGTGTTCTGGTAAGCTTTTGGTTTATGAGAAGCTTAAATAATTGGGCGGTAGTATTTCAAGAGAGGTTGGATTTTATCCTCCATATAGACTAAATCATTAATGTGGGAACGGACGGTAACCGGCGAACGACACGTAGTAGAGTAACATACTAAAATACAACACTGTATATAAAATAATATCAGATAAGAATAACTATATAACATCAAGAAAGAGAAAACAAATAGAGCTTATGTTGCAAAGTAGTTTTTAAGAACTAAGATCTATTAATAAGGTCACCAAGGTAGCAATCGAAATAGGAAAACAGCTGTTTTTTCTCAAGTCTAATGTCAAAAATTTCGCCTTTGTTTACGTTGTCATAATGGAAGTCAATTCACAATAATGCATTTTGACAGCAAACTTGAGTGACGCAGATAGCCAGCTGGTCTCCCTGGGTGACCTTTTTTATAGTTCATAACATGAATTTTTTAGTCTTTAATCAACCATTGTCTGTGTAAACATCAATTTTTCGAGCAAAAATACGCAAAACACTAATTTCGCAAACACAAAAATATTATTATTAACTAACTGCCTTACTCTCCCATTCGTTTTCGTTTCCTCTCGCCACTGAGGTTTCTCGACGATCTAGTAATATATCTATTACTAAGAATTTATTAGTTCCACTACTATCCTTATCGCTTCTCTATTGGGTCATTGCACTATTTCATAATACACCTATGCCTCAACACTGACAATTGTATACAAGTAATAAAGTTCAGGACCTGTAGACCAACGAAATATCCTTCATAATCTCCCAATAAATATGAAAAGCAAAGATAAATTTCGGTATAGTTCAATGACTTCATTTAGAAACGAAATATGCTCCGCATGACAAATTTCTTCCGTCAATATCAAATTTCATTGGTTTCGTTTTTTTTTTTTGTTAGTTCAAGGTGTGTCATTAACAATGAAAGTTCTTTCACTTCGTATTAACTACGCTAACTAGATAAATAAATGTATTCAAATTCAAAATAGCTATGCTCGAACATAACCTTCAATTGAGGTTATGACACTTTGAACATGAACGAAATGACATGCCTTTAAATGTTGTATAATTTCGGTGACCGATAAGTAGGTATTTTCCTTTCTACCTCCCTTTTGTTGTGTGCTTCCTGGGAGCGCTAAGGGTTTTCGAACTTTAAGCTGTCAATGACAATTGATTGGTTGATGTAGTTGGTTGGTAAAGGACATATTCGTAAATATTTTCAAAGGTAAATATTTTGGTGTTGTCCCTTAATAAATCCTTTTCGATTAGAGTTGAATGAACTGAAGTTAGTTGACCTAAAAATCAAAATACGTCAGTGTGTGGTCATACATACTTCCACACAAATAATGTGAAAAAGAAGAGATAGCACGTTATGGAATTTTGTTCGTAGACCTGTATAAAGCTATGCCATTGCTGGGCTTTATAAAAAGTTGGTCCGAAGTATTTAATAACCCGTATGTGGTGCAACGTCTTTTCGCTACTCCAGGTATCAGACTTCATCCTCAGTCCTACTGCTGAAAATGTTTACGACAGTTACTTGGATTCAGAGAAGAACCGACTATGTTAGTGGGGATAGCCTTGAGAATTCTCAATAATGGCCGCCAAGATTGCGGATAGCATTGAAACATATGTGTGAAGGTTCTCCAATGAATATTCGTTTAGAGGAAATTTTGAAGAAATTTCAATCGCTCGGCTTCGTTTAGAGGAAATCTTTCAGGAAGTCAAAAAGCCGCAGTAAGTCATCATCATAAAATAATAGACGTTCAAATTCCTGAAGTAAACCCAAACTTTATTATTGGTATCATTTCAAGTTTGGCGTGAAAGTCAGAAAATATGTTGCCCCATGCTGTTATTAGCCTCCAATTTGTTGTACCTCTATGTAAGGCGCCGAAGGAGAGCCAAAACCTCTTATAAGAGTTTGTTGCTGGTTAGAAGCTCCCCTTGCTGGGGCTGTATTGTACTTCGTCGGTACATCCATAGATGGCGTCTTAAGTTGAATGTAAGGAAATGTTGTGCTGCGATCTTCCTTGATAGGTCAAGGAGGTTTCAATCGGGTTTGAAAATGTATTCAGATCAGTTGTGTTTACTAAGAAGCTGAAATATTTGGAGGTAGTATTTCAGGAGAGGTTCATAAGGCGAAAGTTCTTTACTTTGGATACGGTAGGGTCTTGCGGATGAGAAATTGTCATTCTAACTATGTTAGAGCTTTGATCTACCGGCAGGTGATCGATGAGCTCTATCATTGCCCACCCTTTTCCTGTATGGTATGACAATTTGTCACACCAGATGAAAAGATTAAAGCTCTGGGAAGGGAATATGATATTCTCTTGCCTGAGGTTGAATCGTATTCGTTTGGTCCGATGTTGCGACCTATTCACAGCCCTCGCTAAAAAAGTACATTTTTAGTTACAGACTTAAACTGGGTTTAATCCTTTTAACCTGTAACAGATGTAAGATTCGTATAAAAAAGGGCCAATGAGTCTGAACTCATAGTCATTTACGACCAAACTCCAGCCTTTGTCTACATAGTTGCGTCATTTGAATATCTCTAGGCTTCGAAAAAAAAAATTCACACACTCTATGCCTGCCTGTCTATGTGACACACCTCTCTCATTCAAATAACCATTTATTATCGTCCATCATATTTTTTGTTGTATCCGCTAGGCCGCTAGTCCGCATAACTTCGCAAACAGGCCGGGCAAGATTTCATGATCAAGGCAACGACATAAAGACTTCATTTATCCAAACAACTTCACCTAACAACTTCTGAACGTTGTTGGAATCGTATGAATGTCCAACGGCATGCTATGTCATGCATCTTCATTAGAAGAAATTGTTTATGCCTGCCACGTCACTCAGTATTTCAGTGTCATCCTTGTGGATAGCTAGTTGTAGCATAAATGATAATGGTGATGACGAAGAATATGACGATGTGGACGATTACGTTGATGGTAGTCAGATTGAGGCTAATGGTTTTTGGTGTTGTTGCTGTTGCTATGGAATTATATAACAGTGTCCAGTTTGTTGTTGTTATACAACTATGAAGATTTATTGGTATTAAAATGAGCGCAATTAGGCAATAGTTTATGTTATGGCATATTAATATTGTTGAACGGAGAGGGAGAGAGAAGTAGAACGGTTATGCAAAATGACCATAAAATGCATTGGAAGATTGGAATCTGGTTATTAAAGAAAACAAATTGAACAATTTTTAAATTTTTAGAGTGGTAAACAAATACAATTTTTGAAACTGTTATAAAAACAGTAATAAAATGCAATAGATGATTGGAAGCTGGTAATTGATGCCAAAAATTATGTTCTTCTAAAGATTATTAACGGTTATCTACTTGGATTACTTAATTAAATAGTTATGAATATTATTGAAGATATTAAGAACAACAAATTGATGATCAAAACACTTAAGTACCGGCGGGTGTCGTTGATCTGCCGACGAGTTGGGCGCCATCATTATCCTGAGAGTGAGAAAACCTTTTCGAAAGAGATGGGTGTATTGGCAAAAATGGATCAGAGTTTAAGAACCACAGGGGAAAACTAGCCTCGAACCTACCTTCCGAGACAGGCGGGGACTGAAACTCAAGTTAAAAATAGCCATTTTACAATGCCGGAGGAGCGAAACGGCTGATAAGATGATAAAGGAAGTGAGTAATAATATCGCTAAGCTCATAACAGGGAAGAAGCAGTTAGTCTTGGCACAATGGTAAAGACTGACCAGGATGAACTTGAAAAAATGCGTTCCTCCGGCATTGTGGAATATCAGACGAATGCCAAACACACAAAGAAAGAAATGAGTTTCTTTTAAATAAAAAGCCAAGCCAAGCCAATTTTGGCTCTGATATCAAGAAGAAAAGCGCTGTATCTGAATCTTCCGTAAAGTCCGGGTATTCTAAAAAAAGGACTAACCAGACTTTAAGAAGTAGGAAGGGGGTAGCAATAATGGAAAGTAGCGGCCTTCTTATGCGAAGATTGCCGATTGTCTCTGTTGATACGTGTTTTTCAATGACTAGAATAGTTCGTCCCGGAGATCGCATCCATCACTAAGGAGGTGGTTGATGCGGTTAATAACAAGATCATAGGGCACCTGTTTGAGGAAGCGGCCTCATCGATCTGGACAGCAATGCTAGAATTTGAGTCATCAATGATAATATAAGCCCTGATAAAATTAATAAGCGAGACAAACAAACTCAAGCTGGTGAGAAAAAAGAGACAGTGCTCAATACCAAAATGCAACGATCTTCGTCTGAGGTTGGAACAGCGAGTTCACCACTCATGTATGCCAAAGTCTTTCGTTTGAAAAATAAGATAGTGCTGTAGAGGACAACATAGTAATAGGGAACCATATATACACTATGCGCCGAATTAGGGGCAATACCTCTTAAAAGATTTTGTTGGTGGTTAGAAGCTCCACTCTGTGAGGCTGTCAACGAGAAGTGCTGTGATCTTACTTGGTAGGCCAAGGAGGTTTCAATCGATTTTGAGAATGTGTTCGGAGCCGCTTTTGGATTTTGAGAAGCCATACGGAGAGAGGAGAGGTTCGCCATACGGTAACCTAGTAGAGTAACATACTGTATATAAAATAATTGGTCTGTTCCAGTACTGTTTTAATAGTAAAGCTAGTAAAGGGAATCATTTCAAAATCGCTCTCAGAGTACCAAATAATTTGAAAAGTTCGGAAACGGATATGTAGTAAATATGCCAAAATTAGATGGCAATGCTTCAAAATCAACATAACAGCCAATCAGAAGTAGGCATTTCTGTTTACCATTTAGTACTTTTCTAGAAATGTTTAGTCTTTAAACAGCTATTGGCGTACTCAGAAGACACCTAGAGATTCCTAGAGTAGCCTTTGAAGTATTTCATTAGAGGTGAACATATAGAAATATAAAGGTCAAAATAGATGATTCTAATGAAGCTTTTAGATGTAAAAAGGTAACGATAAGCGCCCTGAAACAACAAAGTTATGAAAATCTCTAAACAGTTTCGTATAGGCATGAGTTTCGAATAGGCCAGAAGATCTTCATCATATATCTGATAAAAAGGCTTCTAGAGATAGGTGAGGATGGCAGAAATACTCTAGATCTTCAAAATGTTGATGAAAAAGCTTGCTGGAGGTTAAAAAATCACTTTAAGTACTTCGTTAGAGGTAATAGATCATAAAAAGTTGTTTAGAGGTTCCAAGAACACATGAGCAGTCTTTAGAGGTCCAAAATAGATGATATGTAGCTACCCATAAGTAAAATTAGATACTAAGAAACTTTTGGTGATAAAATTAGCAATAAGATTCGATAAGGCTATGGAAAAGGCTCGAAAAATGCTAAAGTAGGTTATAAGAATCTCTAAATAGTTTTCCGGAGAAGCTCTTCAAATAGATCATAGTAGCCATAAGTAATAGTAGGTAGGGGAGACTGGGGCACCTTCGGCACTTTTTGTTTAGAGCTCTATATCTCAGTACTTATTCAACATATATAAAACCTTTATGGCTAACTATTGTCCACTGACACTTAATAATAAAAACTAGTACCAAAAAGGTATAAAAAAATTAGTATTAGTTAAAAATTTTTACAGTTTTGTAAAAAAAGTCAAATTCGCCGAATGTGCCCCAACCCAGGGTAGCTTCGGCATTTGATGGGGCACATTCGGCACCATGGTCATAGCCTGGTAATTATCACTGCTATCAGTCTGGTTGAAATTCAGATACTCTAAAGGCTCTATTTGGTTTAAATAAGCGACACAATGTTTGAGTTTTAGGGCTATATTTTCTAGCGGCGGACATTGACATCTCAAGGTCACAGACACTATCAGTAATAGGGATTTTCTATCGCTTTTTCGCCAATACAAGCATGTTTGGTCTTATATATGTAATTTCGAACCACATTAAAGGATTATTTTTAAAGACAAACTCAAAAACATTTTAAGGAAATAATATTGCACTATCTGCATATGGCCGAATGTGCCCCACTTTAAAATGCCGAATCTACCCCGAATGTACTTTTTGTACTTTTTTCATTTTTTTCTATCAGTCTTGTGAAAACATTGTATTTTTAAATATTTGTATAATAATACACATCGTAATTAACCAATTTTTAATAATATTGTCTTGAAATTTGAAAAGTTTTATACCCGAAATACTTACGATATGGAATGGAAATATTACAAAAACATATGTAAAAATACAAAAACCTGTGCATCTAAATATGTTTATTAGCTAGAAATTTCAAACTTTCGATATTCGACCATCGTTAGTGATGTACGGTGAGAGCTTCCTATCGAAAACGCAATTGCCGAAGGTGCCCCAGTCTCCCCTACTATAAAACCTGTGAAGGTTAAAATTGGCAATAGGGTCAGATAAAAAGTTCCCCAAAGCTTCAAATATCGGCCTGGAGAAGCTCTTCAAAACTTGAAAGATGAGGTTCTAGAGGTTCATATTTTTCTGTAGAAACTTTCTGGAGGACCAAAATTTTTGAAGGTAGTTATGAGCAGTTCTGTAGAAGTTCTGAGAAAACTTGACAAGCCTTTAGAGGTCTTTTATGGTCAAATGAAATCAAAGTTGTTCCTAACCTATTATCAGTTACATGATGTCGAAAATTTAAAATAAAACGGAAATAAGACCATGTTCAAAAAAAAATCTCACGAGATTTGCATCCCTTTTAATATAAGAAAATTACAAAAGTCTCACTTTTTTGCTTAACTAACAATTGGCAAGTTAGGATTCCTAACCTTCATGCCTCCTTTTATTTCACTTCAATAGACCAGAAACAAGTAAGGGGGACATTGCAGCGTATACATTGTGACAACAATTATATGGACCT
>NW_026879464.1:0-26172 GCF_032173495.1 Musca vetustissima
ACGAAGAGCTGAAGGGCGTGTGAGTCTATATATAGACGAAGAGCTGAAGGGCGTGTGAGTCTATATATAGACGAAGAGCTGAAGGGCGTGTGAGTCTATACAAGACGAAGAAGGAGCTGATGATTGTGGCAAATTTATCTTTTCTTAACCTACTGACCTTTATTTTAAAAGAGGAATTTTTCTGATATATATCGTTCAACAAATAAAATTTCTTGTCACACATTTCCTCAAAAATAAATCTCAATCTCTGTGACATTTTTCTGATGGCGATATTTCAACATTTATTTTCACAGCTTCGCTCTATACTGCACCAACAACCAAGAGATTAAGTTATAACCCAACAAGAGGATACGCAAAGATTTTTTCTGTTCACTTTGCACTGGCTTCCGACTGCAATGTGTCTGATGTATGATGACATGCGTCGGCAGTAATTAATCACCATTTGCAAGAAGTGACAGATGCTACACAGATGGACATTCTCCTGCAAAGGTCAACTGATGATGGGGGTATATTTCAATTAACAATAGCAGAACACATTTTTTGGAAGAGTTGTGAAAAATCGTTGAGGCTTTATTTGCCATTTTTTCTGTCGGAAATAGGCTGATAGGTGAATGATAGTGGTAAATGATTGCTCAATTTATATTTTTCAGGGGATAAATGGTATAAAAAAATAAAAAAAAAAATACAATGCTTAAAAAATTGACGCATTACATAGACCTTGAAAATGAATCTTTGAAAAATCCCTGTATGTATTGGCCTTGAAAAATGAATCTTTAAAAAATCTACGCCTTGTATAGGCCTTGCAAAATGAATCTTTAAAAAATCTACGCCTTGTATAGGCCTTGCAAAATGAATCTTTAAAAAATCCACGCCTTGTTAAGGGCTTTAAAAAATATTCATAAAAAAATCCACGCCTTGTATAGGCCTTGAAAAATTATTCATTAAAAAATCCACGCCTTGTATAGGCCTTGCAAAATTATTCATTAAAAAATCCACGCCTTGTGTAGACCTTGAAGAACTAATCTTTAAAAAATCCACGCCTTGTGTAGACATTGCTGAACTAATCTTTAAAAAATCCACGCCTTGTGTAGACATTGCTGAACTAATCTTTAAAAATGCACGCCTTGTATAGACCTTGAAAAATTATTCTTTAAATAATCCACGCCTTGTGTAGACCTTGAAAAAAGAATCTTCAAAAAATCCACGCCTTGTGTAGACCTTGCAGAACTAAGATTTAAAAAATCCACGCCTTGTGTAGACCTTGCAGAACTAAGATTTAAAAAATCCACGCCTTGTATAGGCCTTGAAAAATCAATCTTAAAAAAATCCACACCTTATATAGGCTTTAAAAATGAATCTTTAAAAAAACACGCCTTGTATAGGCCTTCAAAAATCAATCTTAAAAAATCCACGCCTTAATAGGCCTTGAAAAATCGATATTTAAATAATCCATGCCATAGGTCTTGAAAAATTATTCTCTAAATAATCCACGCCCTGTATAGGCCTAGAAAAAATATTCTTTAAATAATCCATGCCATAGGTCTTGAAAAATTATTCTCTAAATAATCCACGCCCTGTATAGGCCTAGAAAAAATATTCTTTAAATAATCCATGCCATAGGTCTTGAAAAATTATTCTCTAAATAATCCACGCCCTGTATAGGCCTAGAAAAAATATTCTTTAAATAATCCATGCCATAGGTCTTGAAAAATTATTCTCTAAATAATCCACGCCCTGTATAGGCCTAGAAAAAATATTCTTTAAATAATCCATGCCATAGGTCTTGAAAAATTATTCTCTAAATAATCCACGCTTTGTATAGGGCCTTAAAAAGTGAATCTTTAAGAAAAATCCACTATGCTGGTCTTTTAAAAAAACTACGCTTGTAATTGTCGGCCATGACTCCATTGTCTGCTTATAACCATTCAATTATTTCTCCTCACATTCAATTTAACTTCATTTTAAGCCAGCCCACAAGACATTGAATAGCTTTACACAGTTTTTGGGAAAAACAAAGCAGTATTAAATGCACTGACAAATGCAAGCATTTACATAAAGAAAAACACGCACAGACACACACATATATACTCTTACATACACACATAGCTTTACGTTCCAGATAATAATGATAATGGCGATGACGACGACGAACACAATAGCGGATGTGGCATTTGAGGCATGTGGTTAGCAGCAATGCTGGTTGCTGGTGTTTGTGTCAACATTTGTTATTTATGAACTCAGTCGTTTTTAGACAAAGATAAATGTCTGAATTGTACGACAATTTCAAGAAAGTTTTACAACACAATGGACGATCACACATACGCACACACATATGCAATGTGGCAATGACAATCGTCGTATGTAGGTGTTGCTGTAAGTGTCGGTGAAAATCATTGTCTGTGTGCATTCATATCATCAATGTATGGTTTTTGTGTTAAATTCCTTTTGTTTATTTCGAAGAGATCGTGTTTTTGCTTTTTGTTCGCAGTAAATAAAGGAAGTCGGTTTTTTTCTGTAAGGAAATATGTCCTTTTGTGGGAATGTCTTAGGTGAAGGTATTGCAATGAAGTGATAAATGTTTGTCAACATTAAATTTGCCAATAGAAAATGACACAATTTATGATTAACATCAATGGAAAATAATAGAAAATATTTTATTTTACACATTCGCCTAAAATATTGCAAAGTGAACTATCATATCCGAATTTGCCTAAATCGCGTACGTGTATGCGTATACATAATTCAGCATTAGTCATACGCACTGATAAACCTCACACATATTTTTAATCGTGGATTGACAGTCTTGTACCCATTTTAAAAAGGTGTTCCAATATATTCAAAGTAATTGCCATAAATACAGATAATTAAAAATCAACTTTGCTGCTATTAGGAATTTACCCACACTTGACTTTTTCGGAAAAAATATAGCAAACGTAATATGCAGTTGAAAACTAAATAATAAATAAACAAATTCGAATCGAACTAAAATATTTTTATGTTAATATTTGTGATAATTTTTCAGATGATCTTCAGTAAACAGAATGTTATATTTCATTTATATTTTTGTATCATTAGAAATATTTATTTTAGAGGAAAAGTCTGAGAGCTGTTCTTATGTCCTAAATCCCCATAATAGTGTCTGTCATCAGTACATCTTTCAATAAATGTTTCGGACCGTAAATGTTCCGTATGATTATGAATATAAGCACCGATTATTTTAACAACTAGCAACGACCCTCTATTCAATTCGGAATATTGTGTCCATTTTAAATTCTTACTGAAGAAAATTTTTGTTTTGTATTTTTGGCGTAAATCTCCCTGAAATAAAAATATTTTTTACAAAACAAGTATTTACAAATCTGTATTGCCGACAGATGTTACCGCTAGCCTATAGCCTATGGAGACCTACGTAATTATACACGGATTTTATTATGTTATTAATCCTTTGAGCCCCGGATATTTTTCGCAATCTTAGAACAAATTTCTGCTCACAGATTTAATGCAACTATCCTAAATAGGATATGCACAAAATTAGACATCGCTACATCCCTGCATTTGGGAGATACAGTACATTCTTTCGGAAAAATTAAAGTCCAATATGAAGAAAACCAAATGCAAAATTGACAGAAAAATCATTTTAAATTATTCTCTATATTAATTTTTACAAGAATCAAAAATAATTCTGATGCCAGAATTCGTACAATTTGAATACGAAGCAATTCAAATAATTTGGACTGTATACACAAATTAGTACTGTACACAAATTAATATGTGTCGTCCATAATCAGGTCTTAACATATGAAATTCAATATCTACTAACTGCATATTAAATATAAGCTCTAAAACATTTTGTTGCCTCTGGGCAACATTGGGCCACAAAGGGTTAATATATGTTTGACTGTTTATGGGGGAGATACCAGATGGATTGAATCGATGGTTCCCATCTTCGTACTTAATATAGTTTTAGTAAAAATAATGTGATTTTTAAAGTTTTTAATCAAATCACACATTCAATTCGTTTGGTATAGAATTAACAGATTTTCAAAAGGTGGACACTTTGAGGGGGAGGTACAGAAGGAGTGATACATGTTTGTCTTACTTGATCTAAATAAGATAAACATGTTAAGAAGCCCAAAAATCGGAAATTCCATTCGGTTGATGTTGGATTAACAAATTAATGAGATTTTGAACCTTTGTAAGGAAGTTACCAGAAGGAGTAAACTGATGGATTCCATCTTCGGACATGACCTAGTATTATATATATATAGTATTATAGTTTGCAAAGTTTCATCAACCGAATGTAATGTCGAACATTCCATTCGGTTGATACTGAATTAACACATTTCAATATGTTGACACTTTTTGGGGGAGACACCAGAAGGAGTGGACGAATAAGTCCCATCTTCCAACTTTACACAGGCAAGGGTGATTAAATTATTACACTGTGTGAAGTTTAGTTTAATCTGAAAGTCCGTTCGCATGGTATTACTAAAATAATGTTTTATTTTGACCATTTTGTGGGGGAGGTACCAGATGAAATGGACCAATATTCCTTTGGTGGGTTAAAACCCAAAATTTCCGAAAATAGAGCGGGGTCTAGTTACTGGGGCCATGCAAAATATGGACCTATACCAAAACCCATTTTCAATCACACACATCCTAGGAGTAGTAGCAATATATGTGCAAAATATCCAAGCTCGAGGATAAATGATACAAATTCTCACGATATTTTTAGAAAACTTTGATTTGGTGTCGTTTTGAGGCATTGGTTACTAATTGTTTCTATAGAAGTACAATGCAAGGGTCCCCTATAAAGTGGAATTATGAAAACAATTTTAGCAAGTGAAAAAATTTTAAGTTCGTTCGGACCGAACTTCGGATACCCGCCAACATTGGTATACTGAAAGGTACTTGAAGTAAAAATATAGGGAACACACCAAAAAGTGGACCTATACCGACAATTCTACAAACAGATTTATGTGAACCATTTTGTACACCAAATACAAATTTCAGCGTTTTTTTAATGGAGATTTTTCCAAAAATCTGAAAACCATATACCGTAGACCGATATTGATAACGCGTGGCAGGGTGGAACATGTCTATAAAATCCTCAAATCACTGCAATTTAGAGTGCAAAGTTTGCAAAGTTGATTACATAGCCTGAAATTAGCAAATATTTGGGGTTATCATTATATGAGTTGCTATGACTAATTAATGGCCGATATAGCTCAACTTCGAACACAATTTTTTTGTTTTGTATCTCAATACTATCGTTGATGAGGCTTCATTCAATAGGGGAGATGCCTAAATGCTGCCCGATATATTTCACGTTCACGTTTTTTTTTTATCACGATATCCATAGATGGCGGAATGATTACCACAGATGGTTAACTTATCTTAGCCATTTCATATTGTGTAGGGTAAAAACTGACAATTTCGAGTAACGAATATTCCCCTTACTATGCTAGAATACGTCTATATGGGAACAACCCCAACACACGGCATAAATCAGAGAACTATATTAATATAAAAAGCGGGTTATATGGGGACTACCCCTCAAAGGGGGCGAATATTATTAATTATTGGTAGGGAGATTTGTTACCATATACGACTAAAAAATGCCGAATTCTGTTTATAAACGCGCTCAAAACCCCAAAACACCGAAAATTTCATGCACCCTTATATGGGTGCTACCCGAAAAAATGGACCTATATTCATAATTTTTTGTAGATAAGAACTCAAAGTACTAAATAACAGCCAACTCAGTCGAAAAATACGCTATGGGGGCTGGCTATCAGCCTATGCAAAATTTTGGCGATCTATCTCAATTCTTTTAGAGGTGTAGAATGATTACAACAGACAGACGGATATGGCTAAATCGTCATAGAATTTTACGCTGATCAAGGGTATATATACTTTATATGGTCGGAAATGATTCTTTTGATGAGTTACAAACGAAAAAACAAAATTAATATACCCTCCATACTATTGTGGAGGGTATAAAAAACTTGATAGGGCCCGTTACTCATTATGTGACCTCGTCGGTTTTCATCTTGTTGTCGCATTTCACCCAACAAAATGCTGGGCTTAATTCTATATTTTTGAAAAGCCTTGAAATATGCATTCCTTACCGAACAGAATACCCACTACGATAGCAATTTTGTCAATCTAAAACCCATCAATCAAAGACACATATCACAACCAAAATTTTCGTCTTAGGATAGAACAATCTTCTTCGCAGAATTAAATTTAATATATAATCGTCATCCCCATTGTCATCATATTCCCAAAAGAATTGCGAACGATAAAAAACGAACGAACAACGACAACAACGTGATATCTCAGTGTTGATTGCAACGACAATATTTTTCGACATTTATTCATCCTGCAGATCCTTCAAGTTGCAGCAATGCAATAACAATGACGAAGACGACGACATCAGAAGCTCCAGCGCATCAAGGATTACAAAATAAATACGCTTGCTTGGTTGGTTGGTGCACACGTAATATGAGCTAAAGTAGACAAAATTAAAGTGCAGCTGACCAACAACAAGAACAACCACAAAAACTACAACGACAAAAAACAGACACCACCAGCAAACAGATGAATAAAAAGGAAAGACGACACATAAAGGAAGAAAAAAGACCATTTGAGAGCTGTTGCGAACAAATTTTTGGTAACTGCATTTGTATGACAGTTGGCCCCAAGAGAGAGAGAAAGAAAGTAAGGGAGAGAGCGAGGAAGGGAGACAGGAGAGAAGATCTACTGATGGTTACGGAAACCCAAAAATTCTGCAGCAAAAACTAAAACCTTGCACCCACATTTGCTGCTTTAGCTAACGACCAGATGCTTGGCAGGAGGAAGCATGTAGGGCTAGGTATGTGGATTTTTAGATGATTTCCTTTTTAGAAAAAAACAGGGGTGTAGAAAAATAATCTTCCATGGAGGATTAACCTGCAGTGGAAGCAAAATCTAGCGCATCCAACAAAAAAGAATATCGATAGTAAAATTTCAGATTCTAATACATAATATGAAACCACATATATCCTCTATGTTGAGGATGATTACCACGCCAATGTCCCCATCTACAACTCAAGTTACTACCGGAATGTGGTGCTACGAAAACGTGTAGTTTTCTGCAAATGTTATATTTAATGTCTTTCGTACGTAGCTGATGTTATTTTCGTATGACAAACAAAAAAAAACAACAACGAGACGAAACGCCAAACGACATATAAAACGCGCATGCAACTATTTTAAGGATACTAAGGATATGTGAAAAATAAGTTTAGCTACCATTATTGTTGATGTCGCTGCCACAACTCGTGTGTGTGTGTGTATGTGAACCTTAAGAAGCAATCACAAGGAATGTTAAAAATGTCTGTAATTTTCATGGAAATATAAGAAGGTAAAGAAAGACAAACGAACAAAAAATTTTGGATGCTACAGGCACTTGAGGATGAGTATGGGAAACTGTAGTTGGAAAAACACTAGAAACAAACGAAAAACAACAAACTTTCCAAATTAGTTTAATTTGAAAGAAAACAAAGGATAAGCAAACATTGCTGATGGTATTGCAGGGAAGGAAATTTCATTTCAATTGGATTTAAAATGACGAAAAACAGGAAACTAAAGTTGAGGTATCATATTTAAAGGAAATTGGATTTAAAGTCTACTAAATATGGAATTATGAGACCTGTAAAGAAATTTCATAAAATCTACGTAGAAAGAAATAGGGGAAAACCAGTGAGCGGAGCAGTATAGTCGGACCCTACACAACTACCACGAAAAGCAAACTTTCTGCGGTTCCATGTTCTGAGCCTGGGCAATATTTCGTGATATTTGCACCCTTTTTACCGATTATAGAACAACTCCACTCCACTTTCTAGCCCTGGAATATTTTCCATTTTTTTTTCTTGAAGTAAATTTTTACGCCATAAAATAAAAAAATTGTCACTTTAGATTTTAGTTGATTTGACCCTCGGAATATTGACCGATCATCATCTAAACAGCCGCTCTAAGTATTTGGTCAGATCCCCTTCAAATAAAATATGCGATGTTCTGCACATAATAATTGCCTCTAAAGCGACTAGAAAATCTGACAAAATGAACGTTTTCTATTCATTTCACACCCTGAATGAAATCTCAACTTCACCGAAAACTATAGGCGTCGTCATTGACCAAAATCGGAACTTCATGTACAATTTCAAAGCGATCAGCGCCACATTTCCGTCCTCTAATGGAGTAATAGTAATACTATGCGCATAGTCACCTTTACCTAATTACATATAACTCCCACATCAGAGTACATACAGCCATATAATTGGTATCAATTTGAAGGTCAACAACTCCTCTTGGTATTCTATCAACTTCTCGGGCATATGTCCTTCAGGAGCAAGTATATACGCCCCAGAATATAACATTTGTAATTTTTCACACAAAAGTCAGGGTCCATTTGACCCGCTAAATATTGACCGATCTTTATCAAAACAGACATGATTATTCTTTGGCCCGATCCCCTTCTCCATGTAAAATTTCACGATGTTCGGACCATAACTGCGACCTCTGGAGCGACCAGAAAAACCGACAAAAATAATTAGGACCAATATTTCGCGGCGTTACAAACTCTAAGGCCTGCACAAAGCTATAATTCCCTGACAACATAGTTGTGCATAAATAGAGAATAGATATATGATGTAGATTTTTTAAATAATTTTTAAGGAGTGATTTTTAACTACATTTTTTTTCAAAGACTATAGAAGGCGTAGATTTTTTAAATGATTTTTATCAAAGACTATATAAGGCGGAGTGGCGTAGGGGATGATAGATACCAAGCAACGGCTCTGATTGGCTTTAACATGGCGAAGTCCACGCTAATCGTTGTCCCTCTTTCATCTCAATTGTGGACACTGACCTCCCAGTGGTGTCACCTGGGGTATCTATTTTCATCACCCGTTGAAATAGAGAGCTTATATGTGTCCATAACAACTATACACTCGGAAAACCCATCCTACTATTAAAAAGCAAAGAAAAAGAAAACCACACCCTCCCTAATGTTGAAGACCCCCGCAAACGTATAAAGAACCACGATCTGGGAATCTGAACTTGGAATGTGGGCACGTTGTACAGAACAGGCGTAGTTTTCGCATTGGCAGATGTACTAAAGAAGTACAAAGCCGATATTATTGTTTTAGATGAAATGCGATGGAAAGGGACAGGCGTAAGTAAATCAGATGATTATCCACTGTATTATAGCTGCCATGAAACGAGACATGAATTCGTCTGCGGAGAATAGACCTCGTCTCCAGATTCACTCCAGTAGATGAGCGAATTTCAATAATCCGCATAAAAGTGAAGTTCTTCTACATCAGTCTTATTCGCGCCCATGCTCCGACCGAAGATAAAGATGAACAGACCAAGGACATATTTTACGAGCGCCTAGAAAGAGCATATGATCGCTGCACTGGCCATAACATTAAAATTCTGCTAGGAGAATTAATTGCAAAAATCGGAAGGGAAAATATTTTTGGCCCCACCGTCGGAAGCCTTCATGAAGAAACATCCGACAACGGCATGAGGTTGATTGACTTCGCGGCAGCAAAAAACATGGTAGTTAGCAGTACCAGATTCAAGCATCTCGATATATACAAGGTCACCTGGATTTCTCTTGATAAGCAACGAGAAATCAAGTTGATCATGTTGTGATAGACGGAAGGCATTCATCCAGCGTATTAGACGTCCGATCGATCTGAGGAGCGAATATCGATTCGGACCATTACCTTGTGGTAGCCAAGGTTCGCACCCGTCTTAATGTAGCAGCAAAGGTGCGTTTTAACACAACATGGAAACTCGACGTCAAAAAGCTGCAAATAAAACAGGTAGCCGAGGCCTACTCCGCTCAACTTACCCACCTGCTTGACTAAAGCACTGATTGTCCCGATTATAGTATAGAAGCACAATGGCAAAGAATTGCCCACTCCCTACAAACTACAGCAAAAGCAATACTTGGGTACCAAAGACCACCACTAAGAAACCCATAGTACGACCAGGAGTGTCGTAATGCTACTGATGTGAAAACGCAGCGTATAGTTGCCCTGCAGGCAGTAGAAACACGTAATGTGATGGAGAATTATCGGGAGAAAAGGAGAGAGAGGAGAATCGTGTTTTCAGAAAAATGAAGACAGAACCAGAAAAACGTGAGCGTGAGCAAATCGAGATGTACAGGAGTCAGACTGATATCCGGAAATTTTACCAACGAGTAAAACACCCAACCGAAGGTTTTGGTGCAGGCACATCCTCCTGTAGAAATGAAGAAGGAAACCTGGTGACAGAAAGAAACAGCGTGTTAAGGATCTGGAAGGAGCATTTTGAAAAACTTCTGGTATCAAATAGCGGCGGTGAAGAAGATACCCCAGAACCAATAAGAGATGATGGTATAGAGTGTATACCACCTAGCCAAGATGAGGTCAGAATAGCAATTAATCGGCTGAAGAACAATAAAGAAGCAAGTGCCGATGGGTTACCAGCCGAACTATTCAAGACTGGTGGTCAGATGCTGGTCAGTAGCACGCACCAGCTGATTAGTACAATTTGGCTAGAGGAATGCATGTCCAATGATTGTAACCTCAGCATCCTGTGTCCCGTGCACAAAAAAGGAGACAAGACGATATGTGCCAACTATAGAGGAATTAGCATTCTTCCCATCACATATAAAGTGCTTTCCAGCGTGCTGTGTGAACGACTGAATCCAATGGCCAATGACATTATTGGACCATACCAATGCGGCTTGAGACCTGGCAAATCTGCCACTGACCAGATTTTCACTCTTCGCCAAATCCTATTCGTCGACTATAAAGCCGCATTCGACAGCACTATCCGTTCAGTGAAAAGGTCATACGACAGGCAAAGGTGAACAGAAATGACATTCTGTACACCAAACAACACATTTTGCTCGCCTACGCCGATGACATCGATATAATGGGTCGAACATTACGAGCTGTAACAGCCACCTTTGAACAAATTGAGAAGGAGTCTGTCAAAGTGGGTCTGGCAGTAAACGGCGAGAAGACCAAGCTGATGTTATCAACGCATAAGATGTCCAGTAGACTCGGATCAACTGTGGAACTTGAGAACTACAGCTTCGAGGTAGTTAAAGATTTTATATACCTTGGTACCCCCATACATAAAACGAATGACATCAGTTTTGAAATTCGGAGAAGGATTGTGATGGCCAACAGATGCTACTATGGTGTGAGCAAACAACTCAAAAGCAAGAACACTTCCCGCCAGATCAAACTCAAACTTTACTAGACGCTGATACTACCCGTGCTGTTATATGGATCTGAATCATGGGTACTTGCGCAAGCAGATGAGGTAGCTCTTGAAGTGTTTGAGAGAAAAATTCTCCGAAAGATCTTAGGCCGATCTGCGTTGACGGTGAATATAGCCGTCGAATGAACCATGAGCTTTACAATTTAAGCGCAGACATCGTGATAGTCAGTCGTATTGAGCTGCAGCTACTACGGTGGCTAGGCATGTTGTGCGAATGAATAAGAATTCCCCAGCTCAAAAGGCATATAAAACCCTACTGATGGTCCCCGTAGAAAGTGAAGGCCACGAATTAGATGGAAAGACCAGAAAACTGGAATCATTATGCTTCATTTCATGTAACCCCGCATCTATTTTTTTATGAATTTCCAAACCACGAATACAAATACACGTACAATTCTATTTACTGTTCTTGAGTTTGTTGTTGTTTGCATTGCATTATTAAAATACATATGCACAAACTTGTTGTTGTTCATTTATTCCATATTTTGACCTCTATTAACCGACACAATTGTTGTGTGAATAACTCCTAATTGAGCCCCCAGAGAAGGAGGAGGAGGACGACTTGATGTTCCATTTCAATGCCTCATCAATAAATCATACATATTTTGTGAATGCCATTTCCATGGGCAATTGTTGATGTGAAACGATTCCATTGGGATATATCATGAACTAACTAGCATTTAAATTAGAAGTCCATTTGACTGGACAGACGATTATCGATGATATTGACATTAGGCCGAAATGGGGTGAAGTTTAATAGTTACGATTTATGGATTGTGATAAAGGGCCCTTTTAGTGAATATAACCAAAGGACTGAAACTTTTTTGAAAATTTCGAAAATACTTTAATTTATTATTTATGTCCTGACGTTGTTCTGTTAAAAATTTTCCTCATTTGATCTGAAGCTCTAAGAATTATTTTCGAAGATAAATAAATTATTCTTATAACAAATTGAAGAAAAAAATATTCTGATTTCAAAATTATATTTTCTCTCAATTCTTGTTTCAGGTTTCCCTTGAGTCAACTTCCAATTGTTTCGTCCCGCATCACCATCTTCGAATGTATCTCGTATCTGTGGGCATACAAACATAAATTTGCTTGCATACATAACTATGCAATTCCATTTAACTTACACCAACACACTAACAGACACACACATACATGTACCGCCACTTGCAGCAATGCACATCGCATTATGAATGCATGAAACGTAATTGCACTCTCTCAAATATTCAAGAGAAATTTTGGTGAAAATGCCGGGAGGTATCATTTTCCGACTGTTGTTCCAATTGCCACAGCTTTTATACAAATCACCCGAGGTGACAATGGGGGTTTGGTTGGTTGGTTGGCTGGCTGTCACTGTTGTTCATATTGTTGCTATTTCTATTTCAAACATCCTGCCGTGGATGTCGTGACATTTGAACGAAGAACAACAACAATAACAATCTTCCAAAATTCGGAGAAAAGTCACAAAATGACAAAAGAACCATACAAGGCGTGGATTCATAAAAAAATTCAAGGCCCATACAAGCGTGGATTTATAAAATATTTTTTTTTTTCAATGCCCATACAAGGCGTGAATTAAAAAAAAAATCAAGACCCATACAAGGCGTGAATTTAAAAAAACCGGGCCCATACATGGCGTCGATTTATACAATATTTTTCAAGGCCTATACAAGGCGTTGATGGTGGCGTAGGGGATGATAGATACCAAGCAACGGCTCTGATTGGCTTTAACATGGCGTAGTCCATGCTTATCTTGGTCCCTCTTTCATCTCAATTGTGGACACCGGGGGGAGATCCCCGGTGCCACCTAGAGAGCTTTTACATCACCCGATAGTGAGCTGATATGTGCCGCGAGTTCACCCATAAGAACTATAAAAAAAAATGGGTTGAGGCGTCGGGTTAGTTGCCCACATTCGGAAAACCCCTCTTACTATGAATAAGCAAAGAAAAAGAAAACCAAACCCCCCTCTAATGTTGACAACCCCCGCAAACGTATAAAGGACAACGATCTGCGAATCTGCACTTGGAATGTGCGCACGTTGTACAGAACAAGCGCAGTCTTTGCTTTGGCGGATGTACTCAAGAAGTACAAAGCCGATATTATTTCCTTACAGGAAATGCGATGGAAAGGGACAGGCGTAAGTAAATCAGACGATTACGCACTGTATTATAGCTGTCACGAAACGAGACATGAATTTGGCTGCGGATTTATTGTCAACAGAAGAATAAAAGACCTCGTCTCCAGATTCACTCCAGTAGATGAGAGAATCGCTATAATCCGTATAAAAGCGAAGTTCTTCTACGTGAGTCTCATTTGCGCCCATGCGCCGACCGAAGACAAAGATGAGCAAACCAAAGACATATTTTACGAGGTCCTAGAAACAGCATATGAAATCAAATTGACTATGTTGTGATAGACGGAAGGCATTCATCCCGTGTGTTAGACGTTCGATCGATCAGATGAGCGTATATCGTAGAGACGAAGAAGGACAGATACAGACTGCGTGTTGAGGATCTGGAAGGAGCATTTTGAAGAGCTTCTGGTATCAAATAGTGGAGGAGAGGAAGATACCCCAGAACCAATAAGTGATGATGTTATAGAGTGTATACCACCTAGACAAGATGAGGTCAGAATAGCAAATAATCGGCTAAACTATTCAAGACTGGTGGTCAGATGCTGGTCAAGAGCATGCACCAGCTGATTAGTACAATTTGTTGAGGAATGCATGCCCAATGATTGGAACATCAGCATCATGTGTCCCGTGCACAAAAAGGAGACAAAAGGAGACAGGATATGTGCCAACTATAGGGGCCTTCTTCCCATCGCATATAAATGATTGAAGCCAATGGTCAATGACATTATTGGACCATACCAATGCGGCTTCAGACCTGGCAAATCCACCATTGACCAGATTTTAACTCTGCGCCAAATCCTGAAAAAAACCCACGAAAAACACATCGACACATACAACTTATTCATCGACTATAAAGCCGCATTCCGCACCATACCAATGCGGCTTCAGACCTGGCAAACCCACCATTGACCAGATTGTCACTCTGCGCCAAATCCTGGAAAAGACCCACGAAAAACACATCGACACATACAACTTATTCATCGACTATAAAGCCGCATGTGACAGCCCTAGCCGTTCAGAGGTATTTAAAGCCATATCTACGTTCGGCATTCCTGCAAAATTAATACGTATGCAGGATAACTTTAAGTGGCACAAGGTCAGCAGTTAAAGTCAGAAAGGACCTATCGGAGCCCTTCAATACCGAACGTGGATTCAAGGTGAAAGTTTGTAGTGTGATCTTTACAACATCCTGCTGGAAAAGGTTATACGAAACGCGAAGGTGAACAGAAATGGCACTCTGTACACCAAACAACACATGTTACTCGCCTACGCCGATGACATCGACATAATGGGTCGAACATTTCGAGCGGTAACAATCACCTTTGAAGAAATTGAAAAGGAATCTGTCAAAGTGGGTCTGGCAGTAAACGGCGAAAAGACCAAGCTGATGGTATCAACGTGCAAGACGTCCAGTAGATTCGGATTTATAAAAAAATTGTCTTCAAGGTCTATACAAGGCGTAGATTTTTTAAAATATTTCCTTAAGGGCCTTGACGAAGGCGATGATTTATAAAAAAATTTTCTTCTAGGCCCACACAAGGCGTGAATTTTTCAAATTAATTTCTTAAAGGCCTTGACGGGGACGAGGATTTTTTAAAATATTTTCTTAAAGGCCTTGACGGAGACGTGGAGTTTTTTTAATATTTTGGCCAAAGCCTTAACAAAAGGCGTGGATTTTTTACAAAAGTGTGGATTTTTTTAAATATTTTTTTAAAGGCCTTGACAAAGGCGTGGATCTTATAAATTTTTTTTAAAGGCCTTGACAAAGGCGTAGTTTTTTTAAATATTTGTTAAAGGCCTTGACAAAGGCGTGGATTTTTTAAATATTTTTTTAAAGGCCTTGACAAAGGCGTGAATTTTTAAATATTATTTTAATATTAATATTTTTTTAAAGACCTTGACGGAGACGTGGATTTTTTTAAAATGCTTTGGCTAAGGCCTTAGCAAAAGGCGTGGATTTTTTAAATATTTTTTTAAAGGCCTTGACAAAGGCGTGGATTTTTTAAATATTTTTTAAAGGCCTTGACAAAGGCGTGGATTTTTTAAATATTTTTTTTAAAGGCCTTGACAAAGGCGTGGATTTTTTAAATATTTTTTTAAAGGCCTTGACAAAGGCGTGGATGTTTTAAATATTTTTTTAAAGGCCTTGACAAAGGCGTGGATTTTTTAAATATTTTTTTAAAGGCCTTGACAAAGGCGTGGATTTTTTAAATATTTTTTAAAGGCCTTGACAAAGGCGTGGATTTTTTAAATATTTTTTTTAAAGGCCTTGACAAAGGCGTGGATTTTTTAAATATTTTTTTAAAGGCCTTGACAAAGGCGTGGATGTTTTAAATATTTTTTTAAAGGCCTTGACAAAGGCGTGGATTTTTTAAATATTTTTTTAAAGGCCTTGACAAAGGCGTGGATTTTTTAAATATTTTTTTAAAGGCCTTGACAAAGGCGTGGATTTTTTAAATATTTTTTTAAAGGCCTTGACAAAGGCGTGGATTTTTTAAATATTTTTTTAAAGGCCTTGACAAAGGCGTGGATTTTTTAAATATTTTTTTGAAGACCTTGACAAAGGCGTGGATTTTTTAAATATTTTTTTAAAGGCCTTGACAAAGGCGTGGATTTTTTAAATATTTTTTTAAAGGCCTTGACAAAGGCGTGGATTTTTTAAATATTTTTTTAAAGGCCTTGACAAAGGCGTGGATTTTTTAAATATTTTTTTAAAGGCCTTGACAAAGGCGTGGATTTTTTAAATATTTTTTTAAAGGCCTTGACAAAGGCGTGGATTTTTTAAATATTTTTTTAAAGGCCTTGACAAAGGCGTGGATTTTTTAAATATTTTTTTAAAGGCCTTGACAAAGGCGTGGATTTTTTAAATATTTTTTTAAAGGCCTTGACAAAGGCGTGGATTTTTTAAATATTTTTTTAAAGGCCTTGACAAAGGCGTGGATTTTTTAAATATTTTTTTAAAGGCCTTGACAAAGGCGTGGATTTTTTAAATATTTTTTTAAAGGCCTTGACAAAGGCGTGGATTTTTTAAATATTTTTTTAAAGGCCTTGACAAAGGCGTGGATTTTTTAAATATTTTTTTAAAGGCCTTGACAAAGGCGTGGATTTTTTAAATATTTTTTTAAAGGCCTTGACAAAGGCGTGGATTTTTTAAATATTTTTTTAAAGGCCTTGACAAAGGCGTGGATTTTTTAAATATTTTTTTAAAGGCCTTGACAAAGGCGTGGATTTTTTAAATGTGTGTAGTTTTTTAAAATGACTTTTAAAGGCCTTGTTAATTTTTTTAAAACTTCAAATACCCACTTTTCGTTAGCATTGCCATCCTCGTTTCGTGGAATATTTGCCAAACACTTAAATGTCATCCCCAAGTCAATATGTGAGAATGTCATATGGCGAAAATTGTGGTATTAGTGGCAACATATGAATGAAATTTGTTGGTATTTGTATGGCTTTCATTGCAAATGTTTCGCAAGTCTTAACGACAGGACAGCTGCTGCTGTTGGTGGTAAACTAACGCTATCAAAGTTCTATCAGTGAATGGTTATGAATGTACATGCGTTTTGAAAACGAATATTGCAACACCACTCTTATGTGTGTATGTTAGTATGCCACATAGAAACTGATTGTGATGATGCGATCTGGCATAGCATGTCATTGGAGTAGAGTGCGTGTGGTTGCAGAACGTGTGCATCCCTACTTCATTTTGAAACAAATTCAAATAGGCAATATCTCTCACACACAACACATCTGCTGCCAACCAACCACCACTGATGGCGTTAAAGTCAAAAGCCATGTTATATGTCAAGTGGGTTGCAATAATTTCCTTAAACAACATTTCAACGAGCCAACATTCCAAGGCACACTACTGTTGCCCTGCATTCAGCCCCAACAGCAACAAACAAAAAAGGTCGGAATTCTGCGAAGTGCAAGAAAAATTCACGATGTCGTATACATGTGTTTGTGTGTAACATTAATGTATAGTTACATACATGCATTTGCATGATTATGTTTGTATGTCTGTATGTCAGTACATTTGGCAGAAGAAGAACCACTGCAACGAGATGCTGTTCTCAAGTCTGAAAACGGAAGTGCAACAAAAGTATACTCGTCTAAAAATTACCTTTCATATATGAAGATGAGCGGGGGTGGGTGAGGTTGGGGAGAGGTGGTTGGTTGGTTATGCGGATGCCGCTCGGTCATAACTCAAGTGTCGCAAATAACTGTAAAGGCCTTGAGGGGCCACATAAAGGCAAAAGTGTAATATTTAACATTCCACTATGATTACATGTACATACATTCACTCACACACACACAAACTCACCCACTTATACACAAGGAGGTCAATCGTTAGAATTCATATATATATATATATATATATATGATTATGTCTGTATGTATGTGTGTGTTGGCGAAATTTATAAGATATGAAACTAATTTAAAATTTCCCCATTGTTGTTGAGAAGAAAGAGAGGAAGAGAATATAATTTATGGTTTCACTTGGATCCCAGTGCAGCAAGGAAAATTTCTAAGAAACCTTTAGGAAAAGGCAAGGAATGTTTTTTTTTTTTTTAATATAAGGAAACCGCCATATGACATTTGAGGTCATATATTTTATTGTAGATGGCGTCGAAGGTAATCTACACCAAAGCAGTGGCAAGTATAACACACAAATTTTACAAAATGAATAAGTAAAGATAACAATAAATGAGAGGTTGTCTAGTGCCACACTAGAAACGGATGGGTCCCGGGTTCGAATCCCAGCAGAGAAGTACAATTTCTTTTCAAGTGGCTTTCGAATATTTGTAAAAAGACGATTACACCGCCCTCCAGATATAATACACCCGAATCCCACTGACATTCGAATAACCAACTTCAGTATCAATATCACCAAATGAGGAAAACATAAAATTGGAATGGGAAGGAAATAGCGCCACCCAGTGGAAAATGGTAATACTAAAGAAGCAAGGACCCCAACCACTGCGCAAAATTCAAGATGACGTTGTTTCTTGGCAACAATAGATGGCCGTTAAGCTAGAATAAATAAATGATTAACGAAATAACTTTTCAATGGGCCGAACAACAAGGCTTCGATTTTTTGAAGATAATTATTTCAAGGCCCGACAAACAGAGGGGGTACATTTTTAAAGAATAAGATATGAAGATTTGTTCAAAAAATGTTTTTCAAGGATCGACCAACAAAAGGTTTGGATTTACCAAAAACAGGATAGAAGAATTTATTCAAGAACCGACCAACACAAGGCGTGGTTTTTTAAAAAGCAATTTGTTTCAAGACCCCAACCACCGCACAAAATTCAAGATAGTATTGAATTTTTTTTAGGGTTGCAACAATAGATGGCAACCCTATTCCAACCCCTAGGTCTGACCAATCCTCTGTCTAGCTAGAATAAATAAATGATTAACAAAACTATTTTTTTTATCAAGGACTGACAAACCCAAGGCTTCGATAATATTTTTTTGAAATACCTACTAACACAAGCATCAATTTTTCACAGGAGAGGATAGGAAAATATTTAATGAATATTATTATCAAGGTTCAACCAAGACAAGGCCAGCATTTTTAAAGAATATTTTTTCAAAGTCCGATCATCACAACAAACAGACTAAATAAGCAAGGACCCCAACCAATGCACAATTGTCAAGAAGGCATTGTTTCTAGGCAACCATAGATGTCATCCCCATTCCATAGGACAGGTTAATATTCTGTTTAGCTACAATAAATAAATTACTGACGAAACTCAAGTGGAGAAACAGAAACAATAACAATCATAATAATAAATGGATAAGATATATATATATATATATATATATAAAATCGATCGGGGCTTTATATGGAGGCTATGCCATGGTAATTTTCTGTCCGGGGAAGTCAGGTGTAATCCCAGTTTGTTGTAGTTTTAAAAACAAATATTATTTCGTATTGTCCACCAGGGAAGACTATAGTTTCGCATCTCGCTACTGATACTCATCCGTTCTCTTAGTTTTTTGTTGGGAATATTCTCCCTAGAAGCTATTAATAGTTTTTTTACAAAAACTCAGCTGTAATTACGCCTGACTATTTTACAATAACAAAATACATATTGCATCCCAAATACCCCGCCAACACTACGGAAAAATAAATATCAAACTACAGACACTCCGCTTTAAAAATTGGGCTAGGACCTAGTAAATGTCGAAAATGGCGCATGACCTTTTTGCAATGAACATGTTGTGCGAAGAAGTTGTTGACACGCCAAGATACCTCAATTCCACTTCGTAAGCAGCTCAGTACGCAGCTCAGTACGACTGACTATGTCGATGTCCGCGTATAAATTGTAGAGCTAGTGGTTCATTCGATGGTGATAGCTGCCTCATCTGCTTGCGCAAGTACCCGTTCTTCAGATCCATATAACAGCACGGGTAGTATCAGCGTCTTGTAAAGTGTGAGTTAGATCTGGCGGACGGTGGCCTTGTTTCTAAACTGCTTACTTAGACCACAGTAGCGTCTGTTGGCCAACACTATCCTCCCTCGAATTTCAAACCTGATGTCATTAGTACCAAGGTGTATAAAATCGTTGACTACCTCGAAGCTGTACTTCTTAAGTTCCACAGTTGGTCCGAGTCTACTGGACGTCTTGCGCGTTAATACCATTAACATGGTCTTCTCGCCATTTACTTGGCAGACCCCTTCGCAATTTGTTTAAAGGTGGCTGTTATGTGGCTCAATGTTCGACCCATTATGTCGATGTCATCGGCGTAGGCGAGTAACATGTTTTGGTTGGTGTACAGAGTGTCATATCTGTTCACATTTGCCTCTCGTATGACCTTTTCCAGCAGGATGTTGCAAAGATCACACGACAAACTGTCACCTTGTATGAATCGTTGTTCGGTATTGAAGGGCTCCGTGAGGTCCTTTCTGACTTTAACTGCTGATCTTGTGCCACTCAAAGCTATTCTGCATAGCCGTATTAACTTTGCTGGAATGCCGAACGTAGACATGGCTTTAAACACCTCTGAACGGATGGGGGCTGTCACATGCGGCTTTATAGTCGACGAATAGGTGGTATGTGTCGATGTGTTTTTCGTGGGTATTTTTCAAAAGTTGGTGCAGAGTGAAAATCTGGTCAATTGTGGATTTGCCAGGTCCGAAGCGGCATTGGTATGGTCCAATAATGTCATTGACCAGGGGCGGTCACACAGCACACTGGATAGCACTTTATATACGATGGGAAGAAGGCTAATTCCTCTATAGTTTGCACATATCGTCGTGTCTCCTTTTTTGTGCACGGGACGCGAGGAAAACACCAAACCGAAGGTTTTGGTGCAGGCACATCCTCCTGTAGAGATGAAGAAGGAAACCTGGTGACAGATACAGACAGCGTGTTGTGGATCTGGAAAGAGCATTTTGAAAAGCTTCTGGTAATGAATAGTGGCGGTGAAAAAGATACCCTAGAACCAATAAGAGATGCCGGAATAGAGTGTATACCACCTAGCCAAGATGAGGTCAGAATAGCGATTAATCGGCTGAAGAACAATAAAGCAGCAGGATCCGACAGGTTACCAGCCGAACTATTGAAGACTGGTGGTCAGATGCTGAAAAAGAGCATTGACCAGCTGATTAGTAAAATTTGGCTAGAGGAATGCATGTCCAATGATTGGAACCTAAGCGAAAAGTAACTAGGGCCGTAAAAATAGTTAAAGGGGAGAGTTTTTTTATTTTTAGAGATTTTTTTTAGCGGCTTCTGCAAAGCGCAAATTGGTAAATTATATTTTTAATGGGCTATATTTATTATTTACCAATTTTTTTCATGGGCTGTTACTAGGCATAGATTTGTTAAAAAATTTATGTAAAGGTCTATTACAAGGCATGCATTTCAAGGCCTATTTCAAAGCACGTATTTGTAAAACTTAAAGGCGTAAATTTGTTTATTTGTCAATAGATACTTCATGAGTTGGATTTTAATACAATGTTTGTTCAAGGTATATTTGATTTGATAAAAAAAAACATCGGAATCAATTATTTAAAATTGTACATTTCTATGGCTCTAAACAATAAAAATTGAAATGGAAATGGAAAGGAGTAGCGATCAACTACGATCTTACAAAGTCATTTCCATTAAGAATTGCTTAAGGGCGAATTCGTTTGATTAGCTAGGATATGACCTTGGGAACCTTGTACGACGTTTATAATTTGTTCGAAAGGGAAGGCTTTTGCCCTCTAAGAATCCTTAAATGTTACCAAATGACAAAATTTACAACAATTCAATTGACAGAACAGGGTTATACGATATCATAAATATTTGCGCACTTCCATATGGTGTTTATCCTTACATAGACTGACAATTTATAATCAACCTTTATCATTATCCTTTATTTCCTAACACATTAAAACCTTACTGACATGTCATGTGACACTCTTGTCAATATCAATATCCCATCGTGTATTTAAAGAATACCAAATAAGTGTTTAAATAACAAAATCTATTCAATGATAATATTTGACATTTTCTGTCGCATCTATTGCAACAGCATCAATATCCTGACACACGCACACATGTCAGACAGACATTTGTTATTATTGTCGCTACCTTGGAGGAACAAATTTCCATTAGCCTGGTTAGTTGTGTATTCCGGTCTAAGCATTAGTATGCCACATAACTCCCACATAGAGAATTACTAACCTGATTTGTTTTACAAGAAAAGCCGAGTTGTTGTTGTTGCTGCTGCTGTTGACAAACATTGTCTTTTTCGATATCTCTGTTGGCAGGATGTTTGGAAAAGGTAGACATCCCCGAGACGAGAGTGTCTTGTCAGTAGCATCGATAAAATGACATGTCTTCTTAATAGTTACACACATTTCATTCTGTTGGAATATTTTTTGGTTGTTGACTCAGTGACTTGCTCTCGGGTTGTTGTTGTTTGTTTTCCTTTTCCTTTCTAACTTATATCAGTTGTTTGGTCCTTTGGGTTAGAAAATTTAATTAAAACGTGTTTTTTCTTCTTTTTGTTTTTGAGAAAGAAGTTTGTTTATATGTATGTGAGGAATACATAGGCTTTGGCAAATTTTCGTTGATGTGGAGAGTGGTTTGTTTTCATTTCTTAATTAAAACATAGATAAGGTTAATGACAAGGATGTTTTCATTAGATAAACAATTAACTCATGATATCTTAATTTCTCTCAACATGGTAAGGGGATTAGAGAGGAACGATGTATGTTGTTAATGTTCTCAAGTAATCAAATATACTAAAGGTAAAGCGAACAGACATAGGATCTTCCATAAAATCGGAATAAATTATATATGTGAGCTATATTTAAATCTGAACCGATTTAAAACTTAACCAAATAATTCAAGACTAAATTCCATACACGCTGCAAAATGTCGTGAAGATAAAACCAGTGAGCGGAGCAGTATATTCGGACGGGGCCGACCATACGATACCCTACACAACTAGCACGGAAATTTAACTTTCTGCGGATTTTTATTCCGAGCCTGGCAAAATTTCGTGATAGTTGCACCCTCTTGCCCGATTAGAGGCCAACAGCATCTCTTCCTTACACTGACATATTTTCCGAATATTACTAATATTCAGTACAGTCCTTATAATTACTTGTCCTGATTCCCTTGAACGTGGGTTGTGTTGTGATGTTCGGTTTATAGTTGTGGCCTATAGATTGACTCGAAAAAAATCAGTTTTTGGTCCACTTCATCCCAAAATTTTTATCTGATCATCACCGAAAAATTATAGTCGTTGTCCTTGACCACTACTGGAACCTCATGGAACAATTCATAGCGATCAGCTCTATATTTCCGCCCTTCAGTGTGGTAATGGGTTACTAAGAAATATCTCAGTACGTAAGTACATGTAAATATTAAGGTGTAACTTCCACATCTGAGTACATACGACCATATAATTGTTATCAATTTAAAGGTCAACCACTCCTCTTCGATACACTTCCGACTTCTCTGGTCTATATCCTTCAGGAGTAAATATATACGCCATACAATACAAATTTTGTAATTTTTCACACAAAAGTCAGGGTCCATTTGACCCGCTAAATATTGACCGATCTTTATCAAAACAGGCATGATTATTCTTTGTCCCGATCCCCTTTTCTCCATGTAAAATTTCACGATGTTCGGACCATAACTGCGGCCTCTGGGGCGACCAGAAAACCCGACAAAAATTAAGTATTTGGTCCATTTCATCCCCTAAATATTAACCGATCTTTTCCAAAAACAATAGAGGGAGTTTGGTACACCATTTATCAAAAATCGAACGAAACTGTATATGGGAACTCTATCTAAATCTGAACCGATTTCAACAAAACTTCGCATACATAAATCTAGACCTAATTCAGTACTCTGTGCTAAATGTTGTCTTATTCGGACCAATATTGGGAGTTTGGTGCACCATTTACCTAAAATCGGACGAAACTATATATGGGAGCTATATCTAAATCTGAACCGATTTCAACCAAACTTGGCATACATCAATCTAGACCTAACTCAATACTCTGCGCTAAATGTTGTCTTATTCGGACCAATATTGGGAGTTTGGTGCATTATTTACCTAAAATCGGACGAAACAATATATGAGAGTTATATCTAAATCTGAACCGATTACAACCAAACTTAGCATATATCAACCTGGACCTAATTCAGTACTCTGTGCAAAATTTTGTCTCAATCGGACCAATATTGGCACCATGGTGCTCCATTTATATAAAATCGGACGAAACTTTATATCGGACGAAACTATATCTAAACCTGAACCGATTTTTTCCAATTTCAATAGGGTTTATCCTTGGGTGAAATAAATGAACTGTGCCAAATTTCATCAAAATCGGATCATAAATGAAACCTGTACTTTGTTGACAAATATACATAGACGGACAGACGGACGACTCAGAAAGTGATTCTATGCATATTCTCACAAGGAACCATGGGTCTATCACGATTCCTTTTGCCTGTCACAAACATATGCAAAAAGACATAATACCCTGTACCACGGTGTGGTGAAGGGTGTACAAATCCACGCCATTTAATTGTCCCTTAAAATATTTTTTTACATCTACTCCTTTTTTATAGTCCCGCCAAAACAGATTTGTTTAGAAATCCATGTCTGTAGTGATACTTGAAAAAAACATTTTCAATATCCACGTCTTTTAATATTCCCTGAAAAAATATTTGTCAAATAATCCACGTCATGTGACGTAGTTGCTTTAACATGGTAAAGTCCAGGCTTATCTTGGTCCCTCTTTCATCTCAATTGTGGACAATGACTTCCACTGAACAGACCAAAGACATATTTTACGAGAGCCTAGATACATCATATGTCCGCTCCCCTGGCCATGAAATTAGAATTCTACTAGGAGATTTTAATGCAAAAATCGAAAGGGGAAATATTTTTGGCCCCAATCGTCATAAAATTCTTCATGAAGAATTTCCGACAACGGAATAGCAATAAATCGGCTGACTATACCAATACGATACAATACGATAAGACCTGGCATTTCCATCATTGACCAGATTTTTACTCTGCGCCAAATCCTGGAAAAGACCCACGAATAGGACATCGACAGCCTTACCCGTTCAGAGTTGTTTAAAGCCATGTCTTTGTTTGCATTTCTGCGAAATTAATATGGCTATGCAGGATAACTTTAAATGGCACAAGGTCAGCAGTTACAGTGGGAAAGGACATTGTGCCAGACTACAGACTGATGAGCCCCGGTTCCAAATCCCGCCAACTCATACTCAAAATAGCAATAACAGGAGATAGCGCCACCGAGAAAAAAATGTAACACTAATTAAGCAAAGACCACAACCCCACTGCACTAAATTCAAGCAGGCGTTGTTTCTAGGCGCCAATAGATGACAAATGAAAATCACCCAAATTCACCATATATTCGAATAACCAAACTCGAGATCAACATCACGAGGATAACATATAAAAGGAGTGACTGGATATAGCGCCACCCGGAGAAAAATGACAACACTATGTAAGCAAGGACCACAACCACTGCACGAAATTCAAGGAGGCGTTTCTTCTAGGCGACGGTATTGGTATTCTAATAACCAACCTCGGCATCAACATTTAAACATGATGATTAAAACACAATAGGTATGGAATGAGATAGCGTCACCCATTGGAAAATGGCAACACTAATTAAGCAAGGGTTTCAACGACTATAGAAAATTCAAAGTGGCGTTGTTTCTACTCGACGACAGATGGCAGTCCCACCAACTTGGACTGCCGTCGATACAGCTAAGTAAGTAGTCCTTTTGTCAAATTAATTTTATATATAGTTTGAAGATCGTCCGACAGATGGCGCAATATTAAGTTGTTTGTGTTTTTGCTCCGTAACTCATGAGCTACTGCACCGATTTTGACTTTATGTATATGCTCTATGGGGAGGGAGGAGTGTTTCTGTATAATTCTGTTTCAGTAATCGGTATTTGAACAATAATCGTTATGTCGATTTAGTCCACCTTTCATTCTTCTTCGAAATATAAATCTGCCATGATTCTGCAGCGGAAGCAGACTTGCAGTGCCCGGATCAGCTAGTAATAATTAAAAAAAAATTGTGCACCGGAATGTTATTGATTTTTTTCCAATGCTGTTTTACAATTAAAACACAGTTCAAAAAAATATTCACCAAATATCCATATCCTTTAAAAAATCCTCTTTTTAAATAATACCG
>NW_026879465.1:0-26668 GCF_032173495.1 Musca vetustissima
AATTCTAAGATTTATCGGAAGGGTCTTGATATAATCCGGAAGGCGTATACTTATACACAAAAAGTGATTATTATTATATATGTCAATTTTTCGGCGAAATTCGGGTAAAATAGCAGAATAACCCCAACATTTTTTTCTGAAATTTCTTGTATACAATTAAAAAAATAAATATGATGACATTATTTTTTCGAACCAAAAACAAATATTTTTCCTCAATATCTTGTTTTGTTGTCGCTGTGATTTAGAAACCGCTACATGGACTTGTGTGATTTTGATATCATTTGATTCATTATGGTGTTTAGATTATGTAGATATTATTAAATTAATTTTTAGGTGTGTGTATGTCATTAACATAATGAAAATATTGATGTAATCTGCTATATTTTTTTATTTTTCTTATATTTCGCGAAAATGTGCAACTTTATTGTGATTGTTATAATATATTCATATTCTTATTTTACGGAGGAAGATATATATCAACGTTTTTGGTCAATATAATAAACGGCGTAATTTTAAGATTTTTTTCTTATGCCCAAAATTAAAACCTCGATAACTTTTGCGCGCATCAACCAAAAATTTGATCGCGAACGGTTTCGGAGTCAGAACATTTTTCTCTATATGTATACCAAAAATCATTGATGTGCCACAAAAACAAAAAAGCGGATTTTTTGAAAATGGAATATTAAAAAATTGGCAATATTGCCCATATACATGTTATAAAGGACAGACGGACGGGCACACATGTCTAGATATTTCGTGACGTTGTAAACTCTTCGGACAGAACTAAGCTATAATACCCATACAACTTAGTTCTGTCGGAATCTGCTAAGCTAGTCGAGATATCTCGACTCAGCTAGTCGAGATATGGCCATCGGTATACTTAAAGGTGAGTCCAGGGCCAATATTACCATAGCTACCATAGTTGTGTAGGGTATAATTAAGTTTTTTATTGGCCAGGAATCCGATATGCCAATTTACAGACATTTCGATGAGAAAAAATCAGTTATAACCTTAAAAATAAACTTTGTCAAAACAACGACTAGAATTTTCTAAATTTGTTTTCACTCTCCAAGAAATCCTTCAAAATACCGGGAAAAAGTGGAAAAATTTACACTCCAATATCTCGGAATGCCAAATTACAGTCGCTACAATGGAAAATTGCTGATAAAAGGTTTAAATTATGTATATGTATGTCCGGATTCTACATTTAATTGCTGCTAAAGACTTCAAATACCCAAAAAGTGTTCGGTATCGTTTTATGGGTAGGAATATGTGACATGATAACCTGAAAAAAATTAGACCCTAAATTGTTCTCGTAATCGCTAAATTTGTTTCAAGAATATATTCTCAAGGACCAACAGAAGGTGTGGATTTTTTAAGAATATTTTCTCAGGCATCCATATGAGGTGTAAATTTGTTCAATAATATTTTCTCAAGGATTAACACAAAGTGCGGATTTTTTTCAATAATATTTTCTGAAGGACCAACACAAGGTTTGGATTTATTAAATAACACTTATACAGAATCAAAGCACATGGATTTTTTTCAGATTCCATTCTATGGTTTCGATAAAAAATTAAAGTTTGCTTACTTTTGAAGGTTCACTATAGTTGTGGATTTTTATACTCTTCATCACACGGTGGTTCAAGGTGTCTTTGTGCATATGTTTGTATGAGGCAAAAATAATCGCTATAGATCCATGGTTCCTTTCTGAGTCGATTTATGCATGTCCGTCTGTCCGTCCATCCATCCATGTATTTTTGTGAACAAAGCACAGGTCGCATCTATGATCCGATTTGCATGTCACTTATTTGGCCCAAGGACAAACCGTCCGATTTTATGTAAATGCTTAGGTCCAAATTTATGAATGCGAAGTTTTGTTGGAAACGGTTCACATATAGCTCCCATATATTGTTTCGTCCGATTCTATGTAAATGGTGCACCATACTGCCAATATTTGTCCGTAATTTTGCACAACGTACTGAATTAGGTCTGGAATAATGTATGCGAAATTTCGTTGGAATCGATTCAGATATATATATATATATATATATAAAGTTTCGTCCGATTTTATGTAAATAATGCACCATACTGCCAATGTCCCTCATATATTTTCATCCGATTTCATCAAAATGATGTACCAAATAACAAAAGTTTGTCCGCTTAGGACAAATTATTGCACAACGTACCAAACCGAACCTAGAATAACGTGTATTGGAGTTTGTGTCGAGATAAATTTTGGATAGCGCACTGTGTTGCAGCATACCAAATCGTGGATGCCACGGTTAAGATTTAAGATTTGTATGTGTATGGGTTGTTTTAATTTAGTTCAAATATCTATGTACTTCTGTTAATTTCGTCCGATTCCATTTAAATGGTCTTCCAAAGATGCTAAGTCTATTCTATCTAAAGGATGTTCCCTTGTATGTACCCAAAGTGGTGGGGGTATCATATAGTCGGCTCCGTCCGACTTTTGAACTTTCCTTACTTGTTTTAACCTTTTTTTTTAAGGGCCACTGCAGGCATAATTTTTTTAAGAAACTATTCTTTAAGAACCAACACAAGACGTTCACGGGTTTATTAATTTTTTTTTGGCAAATTTTCAGATCACTGCAAAGACATAATATTGGCTCCATTTTCGGTATTTTAAAAAATTATAGCCGCATTTTCAAACGCATATGACTCTCGGCAAAATTTTTACACCTGCATTTTTGGATCTGACCCAAGCGAACATTTTCTAATTTCAGGTTTCAAAAAATGTCTGCTGGGAAAAGATTTTCTTCGAATAAAGAATTGATATTCGAAATCGATTTATATTTGAAAGCAAAGTACAAACCTTAAGAAAATCGGTATAAATAATTTGTAGGGCCGCTATAATTAATGAGTCACCCTAAAAGTAAATTAAGTTGAGTAAAAAACAACGAATTTTTTCATATAATACATTTCGGCTATTTTAGAACGTGTAGTTTTCAACTGACCTCCTAGTTTTGACTATAAATAATTTACTGGGTTGCTCGAAAGACATTCATCACCAACAAGTAAACGAATATATGTATGTATTGACTGTTACCATCACTTGTTGTTGCTCTGCTCTTGTTTATTAGATTTGCATTTGTTGTCATAGATTTGTTACAACTTGTCTTTGGGGGGAAAACCAGGCAATGTTTTATTACCTTATTTTTTATTTTGATGTTTTATGACATACACCAACCAACAAACCAGCCAGCCAGCTAGCTAGCTCTTAACATCAAAGTTAATATTCATTTTAATGTCAGAGCAAATTTGCATTTTTATGTGCTTTTTTGCTGCTTATGAGAAAGAACTCTTGTCTCAGATTAGCTATTAAATTTTCAAATTAGATTTTCTTTTTTTATATGTAAATAATAAGTACTCTCCATCTTCTTCTTTATAATTTTTGTTAGTCCCTAGACAGCAGTTGACCAGTACGTTTGCATATTTGACGCATCATTACTTTACCAGACCTATTGTCATTGTCATCATCATTTTTGTTGTTTGCTGGTTGATTTTGTTGTTATATTTTATGATTGTTGTCTATGTCACCACAAAAACAAAATCGCAATATAAGTTTAGCACCAACATTAAAGAATGCTGAGAAAACTCTTTTAATACAATAATGAAGAAGATATCTCTGAGAATATTCCGCTGTGAAAGTGAAATTTCTGGCAGAAAAGTGAAGAAAATTCTGTGGATGAGGCACATGAAGTCCTTTCGAGGTCATCTCATCACCTTTGTGAAGGTAGAATGCTATTCTTAGCAAATCTTCTTCCATGGAAGGTCAATGACCTATAGGATACCGAACGGTATTCCCATAGAAGACAAGGAGGTCTTATCCTATAAGTGATTTTCTCCTTGAGAAGATCGTGTCTCTTAGAGACGACCAAGTGGTAATCTCCTGGATTTCTTATATAGAAGACCAAGTGATATTTTCTTACAGAAAATCTCATGGTCTTATACTAAAAAAAAAACCTCTTTTATAAAATCCAAGTAATCTTCTCTTGTGTTATTTCCCTAGTATTTGTCTCCTCCTGTAAAAGATCAAGTGATCTTCTCCTGTAAAAGGACAAGTGATCTTCTCCTTTGAAAGAACAATTGGTATTCTCCTTGAAAGACCAGGTCGTATTCTTCTACATAACACCAAGTGGACTTCTTCAATAGAAGACCTAGTGGTCACCTACAGAACACCAAGTGGTCTTCTCCTACAGAACCCCCCAATGCTTTTCTTCTACCATGTGGTCTTCTTTTGAAGAAGAAGCTCAGTGATCTTCTCATATAGAAGATCAAATGATCCTCTTCTAAAGAAGACCAAGTTATCTTCTACTCTAAAAGACCAAGTGGGTTTCTCCTATAAAAGACCAGGTCGTATTCTTCTATAGAAGAGCATGTGATGTTCTCCCTATATAGAAGACTCAGTGGTCACCTACAGAAGACCAAGTGATCCTCTCCAAAAGAAGACTAAGTGGTCTTCTCCTACAGAAGACAATGTTGTCTTCCCCTATAGAAGACCATCATGTCTTCTCTTATTACAGACGGTACTCGTCGTACTCTTCTATAGAAGGCCAAGTGGTCTTATTTTATAGAAGACCCATTGATCACCTACAGAAGACCTAGTGATCTTCTCCTAAGGAAGACCAAGTGGTATTTTCCTAGAGAAGTAGTAGAAGTTGTCTTCTACTATATACGACCAGGTCGTATTCTTCTATAGAAGACCATGTGATGTTCTCCCTCTAAGAAGACCATGTGATGTTCTCCAAAAGAAGACCAAGTGGTCTTCTCCTACAGAAGACAATGTTGTCTTCCCCTATAGAAGACCATGTGGTCTTCTCTTATGACAGACCAGGTCGTACTCTTCTATAGAAGGCCAAGTGGTCTTATTTTATAGAAGACCAAGTGATCACCTACAGAAGACCAGGAGATCTTCTCCTAAGGAAGATCAAGTGGTCTTTTCCTAGAGAAGACCAAGTTGTCTTCTCCTTTGAAAGACAAGCCGTATTCTTCTATAGACAACCAAGTGATCTTCTTCTATAGAAGTCCAAGTGGTAACCTACAGAAGACCAAGTGATATTCTACTATAGAAGGTCATGTTGTCTCTTGTAAAAGACCAAGTTGTCTTCTTCTGTTACAGACCAAATTATCTTCTCCTATGAAAGACCAGGACGTATTTCTCTATAGAAGACCAAGTGGTATTCTTCTATAGAAATCCTATAGTGGTTTTTCTCCTATAGAACCCGAATGGGTTTCTCCTACCAAGTGGTATTCTTCTGCAGAAGAAGCTCAGTGATCTTCTCCTATCGAAGAACATGAGCTCGTTTTCTATAGAGGACCAAATAGTCTTTCAGGATCAGTTGGTCTTCTCATAATATTGTCACAGACTAAGAATCATTGATTCATGCGTAGGATAATAAAAAATCAGCAATATACCGGGTGGGTCTGCAAAGACAAGCCTGATAAAACGGACGAGTATTTTAAAGTAAATGATCGTCGGAGAAATAAAAAAACCAACACATAACAATACGAGTTTTCATACATTGGCTGAAAACAGGATCTTCTAGACTGGTAAAAATGTGGAATTTATGGGTAATCCATCGTACAACCCTGACTTGGTAACGATGAAAGAAGATGCTGTTGAAAATCCATGTTTAGGAGGTGTTTCAATTGAGAGGAAAAACGCCTCGACACATGTGCGCATATAAAGAGGCATAAATCATCCAAGGGAAAAATATTCGATGTGTATTTGAATTTTCATTTTCATTCCAGAAATATATAAAACCGGTCTCGTACATTTTTCAACCACAAAAATGTAAAGTTCCCTTTTTTTTATTTTCAATTCATCTGCTAACATATTCCCAACACAATACGTCCTGCAAGTCATTAAGACTAGCAATGCAGAGAATATGAAAACGAAAACATCAGCATTCTAATTATCTGCAAAGTCAGATTGTCTGGCGTTGTTGTTAGCATTGTTGTTTTTGTTTTTTTTTCTGCCTCAATGATTTCGGCAAACAAATGTCTTACCAAATGTCACAATGAAGGCATTGCCCAAAATGGGGTCGTGACCAAACAAAAACAACAACAAAAAGAATGAAAACCAAAAAACCCAAAGCTCATAATACAATTTTTCACGTACTCACTGTTGTCATTTGAAAAATGTGTGGCACCAGTTACAGATTTATTATTATTATTTTCCAAAAAAATAACAAATTTGTTACAAAATTTTATGGTTGCACGATTTTTTTATTTTTTTTATTTAAAATGTTGTAAATAAAAACCAATGTTCAAGATATATAAGTTCTGCGATTGGAGGTAAAAGAAGAACGGAGTACTTCAATAGATTTACTATGTGTTTATTAAAGATATTCTATCATGCCCGTTTTGTAGGAAAAATTTGACAGAGGTCAGATTTGAGAATAATGTAATGGTTATTATTATTACCAACGAAAATCTTTTAAAGAACGACCGAAAAATGATTTTTAAATGGGGTAAACCCCATCAAATCACAACATAAATGAAATATTTGGTTTCGTGAAAACTCATTTTGAGGGACGAAAGGGGTCAAATTTAAAGAATTCATGAAATAATTTCATTAAGGGGAACCCCGCATTCTCGGGGTCAAAAAATTTGTTGACTTAATTCGAATCTACTAATTCAAGAATGTCACTACAAAATTTCAAGTGAAAATCTCAAGAACTCTTGAAGATATAGCCGATTTATTCTGTCAGCATCAAGTGACGGCTGAAGGGCTTCTTAATCATTAAACGCGTTATTCTCTAAACGAATGGCGGGCACGATAACTCAAAAACTAATAACCCAATCGATTCCAAAGTTTTACACGTTTCTCTGTGAGTGTATAGCTATCGTATGAACTAGGATAAAGCCAATCGGTTAAGTTCTTCCTTATTTTTTGACTTGGTTTTTGGTTAAAAATCGGCGATTTTCCAAAAATATTTTTTTCAAAGGTCCGCCATTTTGTTAATTTTAGAGCGAAGTCAATAATCCTAGTTCATACGAGAGCCAGACATGTACTCTTTCTAACACCGTTGGAATTTTCGGATTCCGATGTTCCAGTGAGGAGTTATCATGCCCGTCATCAAAAAATAAGAACTTTTCTTTAATTATAAAAAACAACAAAACAATAAGAACAATTTTTTATAAATTATTTTTCTTCTTTTTTACATCTTCAAATATATATATGCAAAGTTACATACCTTAACAAGCATTGATATTGATTTACAAGCCCTTTTGAAAATCTTGAAAAATTAAAATCGAGAATGGGGGGTTCCTTTAAAACAATTTATTCAATGAAGGAACTATGTGACATCACCAAGGTATATGTCGGGGTTTGGAACTTATACACACTGCAAATTGAGAGCAAAGGCCATATTCGTGATTCCAGCCGTAGGAGGACATTGAATTTGAATTTATTCACACTTAGCGATACCTGATCATTCAATAGTAGTACATATAGTTCTCGGTCCATAGGGCTATTTGCAAGCAACCTGCTGTTAAGCACGCTTCATTTGGAGAAGTGAAGCATTCATTTTTACGCCAAACACCTTGATGCCTTTGAATATCAGGACGTTTTGCCGGCATAATCATAATCATCTCTAATCAGCATTGCCCGAATCTATCAGTACAGCGAACGTCCGATCAAAGATATGCAAAAAACTAAAATTAAACGTCTTCAATGACAAGATGGATACTGAACTTATTATGAGTTTGACCTATTTTGGACACTGCTAAATAGGCCAATGTTTTGATGTAAGAAGGTCCGCACCCCTATTTTAAATAATTTGTAACGTGACCGTTTCATACATTATGCACGACCCAAGTTAATGTCAACCCACCTCAATATTTAGTAGTGAATAACGTCTCACTCTAAACCAAAACCAGTATCATTACCTGCGTTCTTCAACTTCATTGCATTAATCAACAGACAAGTTCCTTGAAGTACACAATAATTCTCATTCACTTCATAGTACCATACGGATATATGTTCCACTTTTCCATGCCTAAGTGGTCGACCTCGGACGTTAACGAAGTACGAGTGACGAAGATGTGTGGCTTGTCCGCAGTCTCGTATACTGGTGAATGTTAACGACGCACAGTGGGTTAGAGTACCATGTTTTCTTGGATCAAATCAGGGAAGCTATGTTAGAATAATTTTTCTTTATTTTTCAGTAAATACCATTAAAATATGTTAAAAAAAATGTTTTCTAAGTATATTTGAGTATAATTTTATTAAGTAATGCCAAATATCATGGTAGGTATATAGTGCAAGGAGTACAATATGATAACTTAAACATTGAATTTTATACATCTTAAAGTTAATCATCCACATCGTCATCATCCGCAGCCAGGGATGGTCCGTATGACGAATTTTCAGTCTTTCGACTGTCAAAAAGGTGTAAACGTCGAAAACGTCATATACCTGTATAAAATGTAGTAAACGTCATTTGTTTCAATATTATCACCATATACAGTAATTTTCAAGAACATATATTATTTTCACTGTATATCTGGCTATTTTTTACTGGAACTGATAAAAAAATTCTTAACTTTTTTAAGAAAAAAATTTTGAAATTCGATATGGATTTGAGTAAAGCATACGTTATTTCCAAATCGATAACTGTAAATAGCTATTTTACGTATTCTGACGTATTTATTATACGTCGGAAATGTATGTCATTCACGTCACTGTTTCTGGCAGGTCATCTCTGTACGCAGCATCACCAACTTCTGATAATTGCTATGTAAAAGGGCATTAGACACAATTTCGGGTCCGTGAATAAAAAACTTGTGCAAAGTGGTAGGCATATTATACCAAGGATACGTTTCAACAAAAAGTCGTCCTGTATTGTGTGCATATATTTGAAATTTTTTATTATTAATGTCATGGCCGCTGGTTACAGCTATAACCGTCACGTGCATTTTTTTATTAAATTAACATCTATTTTTGTTATTTCGGCAGATTTTTTTTAGCGTTTTGGTGTTTTTTTTTTTTTTTATTTCTTTAGCTAAAAATGTCATCTTGTCATTTTTTTGAGCCCTCGAATCCATCATAATTTCTTTTGATTTCTTTAGCTAAAAATGTCATCTTGCCATTCATTGTTTGAGCGCTCTAATCCATCATAAGCTACGACGATTATAAAAAACAACGTTCGAACTTGTATCTATAAAAAAATGCTAATAAAAAACCCTTTTACCCGATTACTTGAAACTGCACAACACAATCACTATTTGTCAAAACAAAGAATATTATTAAAATAAACAAAAACAAAATATTATTGTAACAAAGACATTATTAAAAGAAACAACAATAAAATAATTAGAAAAAATAACATGGAAAACAAGAAAACACAACACTCAACAACAGCACCAGTCACGAGATCACTGTGACTTTTAGCTAATTTGACTACTGCAACACTTGTATTAAACAATGCATAGCTTCTAAAAGGCACAAAAGGGCAGCGTAAAATTTTGCAATATAACACAGATTTATGTCCTCTTTAAAATAAACCAAAAATTATGAAACGAATGTGGACGAATAATAACTATTTATCCATTTAATATATAAATATATTATTTTTTTGGCATTTTCAATATAAATAACTACATCTTAATCACTTCCAAACACAATTTGACACTAAAATGTTAACGAAGTATTTGCAAAATAACCTAAACTTCATGGTTCCATTGAAAAATGTTTAACTTTTACAATACTTTTTAAAATAAATAAAATTTTCAACGGGAACGTTTTCACTTTTTTCAACCTTTTTTGGCACACAAATTTCTATGAAGTTTGACTTTGAAGTTTCACTACAAAAACACCAGACCACTTTTGACATTTATTTTAACGACAAGTGATGTAGAATTTTATATACTTTAACCGTGTGCAAAAATTTTAAACGATACTTAAAATTTTATTTTTTATTTAATCCAAGAAAACAGGGTATTCTAACCCACTGTGCGACGGTTCGACCTCGCTCATAGCCAGCTCCCCGCTCTTTGCCAGCTCCTCACTCATAGCCAGCTCCCTGCTCTTTGTAAGCTCCCCGATCTTTGCCAGGTCCTCGCTCTTTGCAAGCTCCTCGCTCATAGCCAGCTCCTCACTCTTTGCAAGCTTCTGCTCTTTGCCAGCTCCTGGCTCTTTGCAAGCTCCTCGCTCATAGCCAGCTCCTCGCTCTTAGCAAGCTCGCCGCTCTTTGCCAGCTCCTCGCTCATAGCCAGCTCCCCGCTCTTTGCCAGCTCCCCCGCTCATAGCCAGCTCCCCGGTTATAGCTAGCTCCGTACTAATAACTACTAACCGAACCCTGACAAAACCGAACCCTGAAAACCCCGAACCTGCCGATCCCCGACAAGCCGACGGTAGCCAGCCGATCTTCAACGAGCCGACATCAGCAAGCCGAGTATCTTCGAGCCGACTGTAGCCAGCCGATCTCCAACGTACCGACATCAGCTAGCCGAGTGTCTTCGAGCCGACTGTAACCAGCCGTACACCTTCGAGCCGACCACAACCAAACCCGAATACCAACCAGCCGATTAGTTTCGAGCTGACTTAACCACTCCCGAGCCGACTGTAACCAGCCGACTATTCACAACCAATTTCTTTAAGTTAGAAGACCAGTCGAAATTTCCAACATGTAATTTTAAAATATAAACAAATAATATAAAAGTATAACAAAAATATAGCAAATAATTGTGGGTGGAACCTTTATATGGAATCTATATCTAAAGATGGGCCAATATTTAAACCAATATGCAGGAAAATAAATGTCATGGCTTGAGGGGTGAAAAATTCCTTATGAGTACGCTTGTTGGCGAGTATAATAACCACCGGGATAAAATTGAGTAACTTTATAGTAAAGCTTATTTGCGGCATCTGCAATCTAATCTATTGAGGAATATTTGTGTGAAACATATCCTCTGTCTATATCGAGTCCTTGTGCGATTATTCCCTCTTTATTTTCTCGAAGGGTAAACTCAAAAAAACATAACAAGGATTTTTAACCAAAAATATTCTGCGAAAAATGTTGCTCACAAGCTTTTAGATAATGTCCTCAAACACAGAATATATTTGTGTGTTTTCATCGCCCTTATCCACTTTTACCCAATCCTTGCTTAGAAACCCTTATACCGGATGGTATGAAATGAAGAACCGTCGGGCTCATCAAAAATATGTAACATTAATAGATATCACTATCCCAAACACGTTAATAGTATTTATGTTTGGGAAACACATCTGGATCCCTAATCTAATTTTTTTTCCTGTTCTCACCAACCAATTAAGGTCAACTCAAAACAATGCTAACCATTTGGAATAAATTACCTTCTAGGCTAGATTTGGTGCTAAAAATAATTTTCTTCGATAATTTTAGAATTACTAGCAAAAAATTCATCACGCCAAAATTAAAAAAATCGATGACCAAAATGTCCTTCTAGGTTGTACATCCAATCGGCAGGAGTTCTCATCCCCAACAATGGACATTCCACGTTTAGTTTACACTCACCCATATGATGAAAGCAATAAAAACAAATTTCTCTTACTTACCTTATATACGATTTCCTCTGGATTTATTTAATCTGAAATTAAAGAAAAATCCTAAACATTAACTATAAATATTCATAAACATAATTCTTCTACTAGAAATAAACATAAATCCAAACAACAACCAGTAAGGAAAGTAGTAAAGTCGGACGGGGCCGACTATATGATACCCTTCACCACTATGGGTATATTAAACAGGACTATTAACATGAAATTGGATGAAATAAAATATGTGATATTTATCTAAATGTGAATCGACTTAGATCTATCCATAAACTTGTCATTCGTTTGTTACAATGGGGCAAAAGTATGTAAATCGACTTCAAACAAACATCAATAGGTCATCCTTTGGGCTATGTCTATACATCTAGAAAACGCAACTAAGTAATTCTATGCTCAATTTTGTACGTTGTGCAGAATTTGATGTCAATCTGACTAACATGAGGAGTTTGATGCCCAATTTACTTGAAATCGGGCGAAAATATATATGGAAGTTCTATCCAAATATTAAGCGATTTCACACAAACTTGTCACAGGTTAGTTTATACTAATTTCAGAACGTTTTGTTCCTATCACCATATTGGTTCCTTGTCGCGTCAATTACTTAAAATCAATCTATAATAAAAGGGAGCTATATCTAAATCATTATCGTTATGCCAAATTTCGTGCAAATCGAAGGATATATGGGGACTTTGGTGCACCCTTTACATGAAATCGGACGAAACTATACATGGGAGTTATATCTAAATATGGACCGATTTTCTCGAAACTTGGCAGACATCCTTCTAGGCTCAATTCAGTACGTTATGTCAAATTTTGTGCAAATCGAAAGATATATAGGGACTTTGGGGCACCATTTACATGAAATCGGACGAAACTATATATGGGAGCTATATCTAAATCTGGACCGATTTTCTTGAAACATGGCAGACATCATTCTAGGATCAATTCAGTACGTTATGCCAAATTTCGTGCAAATCGAATGATATATAGGGACTTTGGGGCACCATTTACATGAAATCGGACGAAACTATATATGGGAGCTATATCTAAATCTGGACCGATTTCCACGAAACCTTACATACATCATTCTAGACCTAAATGAATAGGCTGTACCAAATTTCGTGCAAATCGAAAGATATATAGGGACTTTGGGGCACCATTTACATGAAATCGGACGACACTATATATGGGAGATATATCTAAACAAGGACCGATTTTCATGAAACTTGGCAGACATCATTCTAGACTCAATTCAATACGTTATGCCAAATTTCGTGCAAATCGAAAGATATATAGGGACTTTGGGGCACCATTTACATGAAATCGGACGACACTATATATGGGAGCTATATCTAAATCTGGACCGATTTTCACGAAACTTTGCAGACATCATTCTAGACCTAAATGATTAGGTTGTACCAAATTTCGTGGAAATCTAATGATATATAGGGACTTTGGGGCACCATTTACATGAAATCGGACGAAACTATATATGGGAGCTATATCTAAATCAGGACCGATTTTCTCGAAACTTGGCATACATCATTCTAGACCTAATTCATTACGCTCTGCCAAATTTCGTGCAAATCAAAAGATATATAGGGACTTTGGGGCACCATTTACCTGAAATCGGACGAAACTATATATGGGAGCTATATCTAAATCTGGACCGATTTTCACGAAACTTGGCAGACATCATTATAGGCTTAATTTAGTACGTTATGCCAAATTTCGTGCAAATCAAAAGATATATAGGGACTTTGGGGCACCATTTACCTGAAATCGGACGAAACTATATATGGGAGCTATATCTAAATCTGGACCGATTTTCTCGAAACTTGGCATACATCATTCTAGACCTAATTCATTACGCTCTGCCAAATTTCGTGCAAATCAAAAGATATATAGGGACTTTGGGGCACCATTTACCTGAAATCGGACGAAACTATATATGGGAGCTATATCTAAATTTGGACCGATTTTCACGAAACTTGGCAGACATCATTATAGGCTTAATTCAGTACGTTATGCCAAATTTCGTGCAAATCAAAAGATATATAGGGATTTTGGGGCACCATTTACATGAAATCGGACGAACCTATATATGGGAGCTATATCTAAATCTGGACCGATTTTCTCGAAACTTGGCAGACATCACTCTAGGCTTAATTCAGTACGTTATGCCAAATTTCGTGCAAATTAAAAGATATATAGGGACTTTGGGGCACCATTTACCTGAAATCGGACGAAACTATATATGGGAGCTATATCTAAATCTGGACCGATTTTCACGAAACTTGGCAGACATCATTATAGGCTTAATTCAGTACGTTATGCCAAATTTCGTGCAAATCAAAAGATATATAGGGATTTTGGGGCACCATTTACATGAAATCGGACGAACCTATATATGGGAGCTATATCTAAATCTGGACCGATTTTCTCGAAACTTGGCAGACATCACTCTAGGCTTAATTCAGTACGTTATGCCAAATTTCGTGCAAATTAAAAGATATATAGGGACTTTGGGGCACCATTTACCTGAAATCGGACGAAACTATATATGGGAGCTATATCTAAATCTGGACCGATTTTCACGAAACTTGGCAGACATCATTATAGGCCTAAATGATTAGCCTGTACCAAATTTCGTGCAAATCGAAAGATATATAGGGACCGTTTACATTAAATCGGTTAAATATATATATGGGAGCTATATCTAAATCTGAACCGATTTTTCCCAATTTCAATAGGGTTCGTCCTTGGGCCGAATAAGTGACCTATGCCAAATTTCATCAAATTCGGATCATAAATGCGACCTGTACTTTGTTTACAATTTAACATGGACAGACGGACAGACGGACAGACGGACGGACGGACGGACGGACGGACGGACGGACATGCATAAATCGACTTAGAAAGTGATTCTATGCATATTCTCAAAAGGAACCATGGGTCTATCTCGATTATTTTTGCCTGTTACAAACATATGCACAAAGACATAATACCCTGTACCACAGTGTGGTGAAGGGTATAAAAAAAAAACAATTAATATAATTAAATCATATCACATAACGCTCTAATAATTTTAGTGCATCTCACAGCAAAAACAAAAATCCAAGAAATAAATTCAACAACCTTATTCAATGCAAGCATCCTACCACCCATCATTGCTACATAGCTATCCTCAATACAGCTATCCTTCGAGAATTGAAGATGAAGTGAATTCCTAGCAAAGAATGAAATGAGTCATAAAAATAATCAATATCATAAATTGTTACGCATCCTGAACGCTTGGAATATTCTGAATGCCAAAAGCATTCAATATTTCTATGTGGGTATATATGCGTGTGTATGTGTGTGGAGTATTTATGCCGTCTGTATTTCCCAAGTGTTGGTATTACGGATATTTTACATTCACTTGGCAGGGGAAGATGGGTTATATAAGGGTGTGTGTGTATGTGTGCCGAAGGAGTGAAATGAAATGTTATTTTCTGTATGAAAAAAATAAACATACATATGTATCTCAATATTTCCTTTCAATTTGATTTCAGTCATTAATAAAGAGATTACAAAAAACAACAATGCAGCAAATTGATATGAAGATGAAGATAAGCTAAGGAGGCTTCTTTTGTTTATGGACCATCCTCTTTCTATATCCTTATGCTGGCAAAGTGTATTGACCGATAATAACAAAAAAATTGTATAGACTTCATCGAAAATTTTTGTAACAAAAGATGCCGCGTCAATTCAACTCAAGCGCCAATCTTCGAGATATAATCGGAATTTCTGTGATGACTTGGAATTTCAATAATTATTATTTTGTATACCATCCACCATATGGAGGGTGTATTAAGTTTATTTTTTCGGTCTGCAGCCAGGTCAAGTTCGAATATGGTCGATATCGGTCACGTTTAGGTATAGCTCTCATATAAGGGCACTCCCAAATTTTGGGTATTTTGGGATTCATTGTTACATTGGGTTCTTATTTGGTTCCAAATTTCTCCACTAAAATTTATGAATTTAGGTCCACTTTTTTGGTAGGCCTCATGTAACCGTACCCCCAATATGGCTTCGGAGACCGCCACCTGATACACTGATTGCATCGCGTATGCTATCGACGATCTGTTGACGTCCAATGGAATGACCTATTGGATGATTTCACGATAGCGCCTGAAGTCCTGACAGATGTGTCGTGGAGGTGAATCTGAATGGAAGATAGGATATCGCCTAGCGATACTCCCATTTTGATCTTGCGATATTTGAATTTTTGACCACGGAACTCAATGAAAACCTACCGACCATAAAGTAATTTGGCAAGCCAACTCTTGATATCACTTGGAAAGGTGGAATTTGTGATCAGCTCGGAATGATCGACCATATCAAATGCCTGGGACAGATCTATGGCTGCCACAATGGTTCGTTTAGGTGGTCGTCGCTGATTGAGGCCGTTCGCAATTTCTAAAACTTTGGCTACTGGCGAAAAATTTATCTGGTTTTGGAATTGGAATAAACCGGGCAACTTATTAAATACCAGGAACTACCAATTGTGACATCGTTAATTCGAGAATTTTGGTCAGATATCCAATCCCTATTGCACCAAGCTTTTTAAACATGAACATGGAAATGCCGTCTGGACCAAGGACTTTAGATGGCTTGGATTTTAAGGCAAAAGCTGGATGTGAATGATAAAAACTGTATGTTTCTTTTCAGATTCTTGCATGCCCGGATAACTTAATGAATTGGCGGATAAACTGCAATACCCATTTTTGGGTATTAGAATGTTGTTAATAACAACAATTATCAGGGAGATTTTTAAGGTGTTCTAACCATTTAGAGCGCCTATGCTCAAGCATTAAGGGATCTATTCCAGCGCTGAGGGATTCTGTCATCAGCGGGGCTATCGGCACGAAGTTGGCCCCGTTGCTGTTCCAATCTGGTGGCCATGGATGAATAATTAGGTCTCATTAGAGGAATACTACACGCGGGAATGAAGCGTTTTGTAGCTTTTAGAATAATTTCACGAAATATCTCCTCACCCTTTCTGACACATACGGGTGGCGGTGGTGTGAAGCCGTGCCAGTTGACTTTAATATACCCTTCACCACACTGTGGTACAGGGTATTATGTCTTTCTGCATATGTTTGTAACAGGCAAAAATAATCGAGATAGACCCATGGTTCCTTTTGAGAATATGCATAGAATCACTTTCTGAGTCGATTTATGCATGTCCGTCCGTCCGTCTGTCCATGCTAAATTGTAAACAAAGTACAGGTCGCATTTATCATCCGAATTGGATGAAATTTGGCACAGCTCATTTGTTTGGCCCCTTATAAATATTTTCGTCCGATTTAAGGTAAATGGGGTACCAAAATCCCAAAATATCTTTCGAATTGTACGAAATTTGGTAAATAAAGCCTAGAATGATGTGTGCCAAGTTTCGTGGAAATCGGTTCAGATTTAGGTATAGCTCCCATATATAGTTTCGATCGATTTAAGGTAAATAGTGTACCAAAGTCCCTATATATCAATCGATTTGCACGAAATTTGGCATAGCGTACTTAAATAAGTCTAGATCGATGTGTGCTTAATTTCGTAAAAACCGGTTCAGAGTTAGATATAGCTCCCATATATAGTTTCGCCCGATTTAAGGTAAATAGTGTACCAAAGTCCCTATATATCTTTCGATTTGAACGAAATTTGGTATAGCCTAATGAATTAGGTCTGGAATGATGTGTACTAAGTTTCCTGAAAATCGGTTCAGATTTAGCTATAGCTCCCATATATAGTTTCGCCCCATTTTAGGTAAATGGTTCACCAAAGTCCCTGAAAATAATTAGATTTGTTCGAATTGTGGCATAGCGTGTTGAATTAAGTCTTGAATGATGTGTGCAAAGTTTCGTGAAAATCGGTTCAGATTTAGATATAGCTCCCATATATAGTTTCGCCCGATTCAAGGTAAATGGTGCACCAAAGTCTCTGAAAATCATTCGATTTGCACGAATTTTGGCATAGCGTATTGAATTAAGGCTGGAATGATGTGTACACCTCCTATATATATTTTCAGCCGATTTTAATTAAATTGTACACTAAAGATCCACAGCTAGGCCGATTGACACAACATATTGTAATTAATATAAATTAATTTCTGGCAAGTTTGCTTCAAATCGGTCCAGATATAGATATCTCGTAGCTTCCATATAAAATTTCGACTTATTTATTGAGATTAAATTTTAAACAGTGCAGCATACCGTGTGAATAGCGTGTGTCAAGTTTGCTTCAAATCGATTTATACTGTCCCACTGTGCGCAAACGACTCTTGCCCAAATTAAATGAAATTTTGCATAGGTTCCAGAAAGACATAAAAATCACCTATTTAAGTTCGTTCAATTTCATCGACAAGAATCATTTTATTATCTCCCTGCAGCAGATGGATGATGGTGCAGGGTAATAATAAAATATTGTGATAACTATCTCAATTCTGTTGACGGGCGGAATATATACATTGGCAATTTCAATTTCAGAATCGTCGGAATGAACTGAAATACTCAAGACCTCCCTGGGAAGGACCAAACCGGGAAGGAGACGAAGGTTATATCAGGGTATATCTGACATCTCGCTGGAAGCCCCATGGTGATGTTGTAATACCCTAGTAAAATAACAAAATCTACCACTAGTACTCATACTAGTAGCAGTACTACTGAATGGAGTGCTAGCCGTAGTACTGGAGGGGCTCAACAGGTTTCTAGCGGATATGGTTGCATTTTTAATGCAGGAATCGGCTATAAAGACGGAATAGCAATTACTGTGTGAACGCAGGGTGGTACATCTTCTCATATGGCACCAATTACTGCAACCAATACACCTTTCACATGTAACGTTCCTTCGTATGACTTCTCCGCAAACCGAACAGTTCCACTGGGAGTTCTAGGCAGGTTGCTAAGAAGGGATGGTATTTCTCGGTGGTGTTGGAGATAAGGTACTGGATGTTGTAGGCTGCAGATAACAGCTAGCAATAAGTTGTGTGTCGTGGTGTGAGCTGAGACCTGAGCACCTCCACAGGTAAAACCAATGTTTTCAATCGAATGTTCAACGCCGGCACGAATTAGAAGAATGGGCAGCAAAGCTGCCAACATTATTTGCTTTCGTTTGGTCGTTGAGTTGACAATTCCGGGCCGAGTCGAACTCCGATTGCTGTGGGAACGTGGGATTGGTAAAACAATAACGATGCACAAAGTTTGTGTTAAAACCCATACTCGGATCACTTTCTACAGAATTTACACGATTGCAAATTGTTGATATTTTATAGAGGATGTACCAGAAGGTGTGCACCGATATTCTCAATTTTCGAACAAGATTTAAGTTTGGAACATACCTCAAATGACAACAAATTGTCTGAAATGGATTTGATCCAAAGAAACATGAACTCTATAAGGGTTCAAGGTGTGTACAGCCTCATAAGCCTTAAGGCTTAAGTAGTAAAAAAAGTCTTTCAGATTGGTCGATCCGAACTATTTAAAATCTCTATCATCAAATAGACCAACTTACCATGTAAAATAAATTGGGTCCATATATGGGGGCTATGTAATAAATGGGCCTACATTAAACATTACATTGTCATCCTCTGAAAACCTCATGCATCGCCAAGATTTATGGAGCATGTCCTTTGTATATGGGCCTATCATTTTGTGGGAAGAAGTTTTTCTTTACACTTCAAGAAATCCGATTTGTCTTTTTTGGACATCGAGACAAGTCTTAACCGTTATTTAGATTTTATCTCTCACATCTCCATGTTATATTATCTTTTTCTCTATTCTGCTGCTGTCACATTTTCGTCACACGATTTTCTATGCTTCTTTCATCCTTATATATGCTGCGACAAAATTATCCATTGCGTATTTTTATTTCTTTTATTAGCACATGAACGTGATTTCCGATATTATATAAACGCAATTAATTTCTTAATTCTAAGAAAAAGAAATAAAAATAATGAATACATCCACGGGCATAGCTAAATATACTAATTAAATACAGATTTATGATTATGATCCAATCAAATAATCTCATAAAGCACATCGCACATCACACTTTACGGGCAATTCAATGGATTAATTACTGGGTTTTTTGTTACGCTCAAACTGTGAAAGGAAATGAATAGCAACATGCAGAATGGATCGAATACGTGACATCCTACACTCACTCACTCACACACACATACATATAATATACATATTAAACACTGAAATATTCAATGTCCGATTTAACTAGTTAGAGAGTATGAGACAAGTTGATCTCACGTTGTTCGGCCGTAGCGACGAAGATTCTTGACACATTTCTCTTCCCCAGAATTTGATAATCATATAAAAAAATCATATAAAAAGCCTTTGATAATATTGTCCCAAGTGTCAGGGTAGCCCCCATATAACGGTACCCTCCAGTATTCGGAATTCTGGGGATTTTAGACACTTTTTCCATCCGAATTGAATGTAACATGGTACTCTGGGTTCTCATTGAATAACACATATCCGTAACAAAAAATTATTGATATTGACCCAAATTTCAGTATAGCCACCGTATAACCCCATACAGTACACCCCAGTATTCGATGTTTTTGGGGTTTCCAACTAACTTGGCTGTAATTTTGTATTTTGGGTTCTCACTGTATAACACATTTCCGTACTAACCATTTTTAGTATTGGCCCACCTTTAAAGGGTAGCCCCCATAGCATCGTACCCCCAACATGAGGATATTTTGTATTTTCACTACCAAAAACATTCAATATCGATCTACGTTTTATTTTAGCCCCATGTAACGGTAACCCCACTATTAAATATTTTGAGAATTTCAATCATCTTTTTCTCACGTATTTTCCGATATGTTTAAGGTCAATAACAAGAGTTTTCTCCTAGGAGCACCCATTAATTTTACCCATTACGTTTCGGCCCGGCCGATATTAACATCGTTTTAATTTGTTTTTTTTAATACCCTCCACCATTGTATGGAGGGTATAATAATTTTGTCATTCCGTTTGTAACTCATCGAAATATTCATTTCCGACCCTATAAAGTATATATTCTTCATCAGGGTAAAATTCTAAGACGATCTAGCCATATCAGGCCGTCTGTCCGTCCGTCTGTTGTAATCACTCTATCTTCTGAAGGAATTGAGGTAGGGTGCTGAAATTTTGCATAGAGTCAAGTTCGAAGATGGGCTATCGGTCCACGTTTAGGCATAGCTCCCATATAAGGGTACCCCCCAATTTTCGGTATTTTGGGGGTTTCGATCGCATTTTTCGACCGAATGTGCTGAAATTTGGTACTAAAAATTATAAATATAGATCCATTCTTTCGGATAGCCCCCATATAAGGGTTCCCCCAATTTTCGGTATTTTGGGGTTCTTGGGCGCGTTTTATAACTGAATTCATTGGTTTCCTATTGGGTACCAAATTACTCGGCTAATAACTATAAATATTGGTCCACTTTTTCTGGTAGTCCCCATATAACGGTACCCCCATATTTTCGATATTTTGGAGTTCTTGAACGCGTTTTTCAACCAAATTCTTTGTAATTTGGTTTTTTGTAGTCGTATACGGTAACAAACCTCCCTCCTAAAAGTTAATAATATTCGCCCCTTTTTTGGGGTAGTCCCCATATAACCCCTGTTTTTATATTAAAATAGTTATCTGATTTGTTCCGCGTTTATAACTAAAATAATGGTTTCGAAAGTTACATATATCGGTCATTAATTAGGCATAGCCCTCATATAATAACCCCAAATATTCGCTAATTCCTTTAGGCATAGCCTCAATCTAAATTGAAGTAGTTTGAGGATTTTATGCTCCACCATACGTTAGTAGTATCTTTCCACGCTTTGGGGTTTTCAGATTTTAGGAAAAATTCCCATTAAAAATTGCTGACATTTTTATTTGGTGTACATAATGGTTTACATAAATCCGTTTGTAGTATTATCGGTATAAGTTCACATTTTGGTATTTGTCCTATATTTTCATTTCAAGTATCTGCCAGTATATCTATGGTGGAGGGTATCCAAAGTTCGGCCTGGCCGAATTGTTTATATTAAAATAGTTATCTGATTTGTTCCCCGTTTTGGGTTTGGTTCTAAGACTCTGTTGTAATCATTTCACCTGCGGAGGATATCGAGATGAAAAAAACTAGAACGTAAGGTTCGATAATGAACTATATGAGATCTATAGCCCGGATTTAGGTCTAGGCCTAGCCCCTGTGTTGGGCCAGAAGGAGTGGTGCGATATTCCCCATCTTCGAACTTGAACTAAGTTTGGAAGAAATATTAAGATAGGCAAAGTTTGGCCCAAAGAAAAATAGGTCTAGAACCAATATTTCGATGAGGCACATCTTTGCTGTATCAAAGTGTATACACCCTCATTAGCCATAAGGCTGAGGGTATAAATATCCTTTAAAAATTTGCTGAAATTTGTATTTGGCTTATTAGGTTTACATACTCAGTTTGTAGAAAGGTCACTTTTTATACCCTACACAACTATGTTGTCAGGGTATTATAGCTTTGTGCAGCCCCAAATGTTTGTAACGCCGCGAAATATTGGTCCTAGACCCACCTTTAAGTATACCGATCGTCATATCTCGACTAGCTGAGTCGATCTAGACATGTGTGTCCGTCCGTCCGTCCGTCTGTCCATTATAATTTGTAAACACGATACAGGCCACAGTTATGGACCAAACTTCACGAAATTTTGCATGTAGGATGGGTTCTGGCCAATGAAGACCCCTATTGTTTTTGGAAAAGATCGGTTAATATTTAGGGGATGAAATGGACCAAAAACATTATTTTTGTCGGTTTTTTTGGTCGCTCCAGAGGCCGCAATTATGGCCCAAACACCGCGAATTTTTGCATGGAGAAGGCCTGAGAATAAGCATGCATGTTTTGATAAAGATCGGTCAATATTTAGCGGGTCAAATGGACCCTGACTTTTGTGTGAAAAATGACAAAATTTGTATTCTATGGCATATATATTTACTCCTGGAGGATGTAGACCCCAGGAGTTGATAGCATATCCAAGAGGAGTGGTTTTCCTTTAAATTGATACCAAATATAGTGATTTATCTACTCAGATGTGGGAGTTACAGTCAAATATTTACAGGTGCTTACGTATTCAGATATTATTTAGTAACCCATTACCACATTAGTGGGAGAAATATCGCGCTGATGGCTTTGAAATTTTTCATGAAGTTCCAGTTATGGTCAAGAACAACGCCTACAATTTTCGGTGATGATCAGATTAAAATTTTGGGATGAAATGGACCGAAAACATAATTTTTTGTGTGTTTTCGAGTAGAGTATAATCCGAAAATTTCAACACAACCTACCGTGAAGGTAATCTGGACAAGTAAATAGAAGGATTGTACTGAATATTCAAAAAAAGTAAGGAAGAGGTGTTGTTAACCTCTAATCGGACAAGAGGGGGCAAATATCACGAAATATTACTCAGACTCGGAATAAACATCCTCAGAAAGTTAGAGTTCGTGGTAGTTGTGTAGGGTATCGCATGGTCGGCCCCGTCCGACTATACTGCTCCGCTCACTGGTTATTCCCTATATTTTCATTTCAAGTACTGTCAGTATATCTATGGTGGAGGGTATTCAAAGTTCAGCCCGGCCGAACTTAACGCTTCTTCACTTGTAATATATATAAACTCAACAGATTTATGACCTTTTCTTCACTTTGTTTTTCTATATAGAACTGATTAAATGTAAATAAAGTTACGATAACTTTGTATCCTTATAAGGGAACATGTCAGGCATTCGATAATATATATCGTGAATTGACGTTCCCAGAAAAGGGAAAGATTACCAAAAGCAAAAACAACACTCAAAATATAATTTATGCTAATCTGAAAGTTTTCTTTTTTTTAACACCACGGATGGCTGATGGATGAATGGCCGAAAAGGAAATTTAATTGTTTTTGTTTTTCTTTAGCTGTTGTTGCGTACTTTTTTCGGATTTCTGAATCAAATTCATATCAAATAAACATTATTCCGCCAGTGGATGGATTAAAGGCATACAATGAAATAATATTATATTGCAATATAGTGTTTTATACCCACGAGTAGCAGCATAGTATGGAGGGAATATTAGTTTTGTTTTTCCGTTTGCAACTCATCGAGATAATCATTTCCGACCCTATAAAGTATATATATTCTTGATCAGCGTACAATTCTATGATGATTTAAGAATGCACGTACGTCTGTCCCTCTGTCTGTGGTAATCAATCTAGCGTCTAAACGAATTGAGATAGATCGCCACAATTTTGCATAGAGTCATCATTTGTCTGCAGGCAGGTCAAGTTTGAAGATGGACTCCCCGGGCCGCCCCCCTGCGTACGTCCCTGGTACAGGGTATTATGTCTTTGTGCATATGTTTGTAACAGGCAAAAGGAATCGAGATAGACCCATGTTTCCTTTTGAGAATATGCATAGAATCACTTTCTGAGTCGATTTATGCATGTCCGTCCGTTCATGTATTTTTGTGACCAAAGTATGAACCCTATAGAAAATCGGTTCAGATTTAGATATAGCTCCTATATATAATATCGTCCGATTTTATGCAAATAGAGCACCATACTGTCAATATTGATCCGATTGAGACAAAATTTTGTACAGAGTACTGAATTAGGTCTAGATTGATATGTGCCAAGTTTTGTTGAAATCGGTTCAAATTTAGATATAGCCACCATATATAGTTTCGTCCGATTTTTTGTGAAAGATGCACCTAATTCTTAATATTTGTCCAATTGGGACAACATTTTGCACCGAGTACTGAATTAGGTCCACGCTGATGTCTGCGAAGTTTTGTTGAAATCGGCTCAGATTTGGATATAGCTCCCATACATAGTTTCGTCCGATTTTATACAAATAGAGCACCATACTGCCAATATTGGTCCGATTGAGACAAAATTTTACACAGAATACTGAACTAGGTCCAGATAAATGTATGTCAAGTTTTGTTGGAATCGGTTCAGATTTAGATATAGCTCCCATGTATAGTTTCGTCCGATTTTTGGTAAATGTTGCACCAAACTGAAAATGTTTGCCCGATTGGGAGACAATTTTGCACAGCTTACAAAATTTAGTCTAGTTTGGCATCTGTGAAGTTTTGTTGAAATCGGGCCAGCTCCCATATATAGTTTCGTCCGATTTTATGTAAATGGTACACCAAATTCTCAAGAATGGTCCGATTTAAACAAAATTTTGCACAGAGTACAGAATTTAGTCCAGTTTGACATCTGAAATCGGTCCAGATATAGATATAGCTCCCATATATATTTTCGTCCGATTTTAAGTAAATGGTGCACCAATCTCTCAATATTTGTCCGATCGAGGCAAAAAGCTGCACAGCATACTGAATAAAATCAATTTTGATGTGTGTGCAGTTTTGTTGAAATTGTTTCAGATTTACATATATTTACCATACAAAATTTTGCCGGACTTCATACAAATGTTATACCAAAAATTCAAGTCTGCCCGATTGACATGCAATTTTTTACAGATTTCAGAATGTCATGTGTATGGTTTTTATTGGTTCAAATATATATGTAGATCACATGATTTCTTGTATGCATCCAAAGTGGTGAAGGGTATCATATAGTCGGCCCCGTCCGCCTTTTGGTCTTTTCTTACGGGTTTTAATTTTAATTATTTTTTTAATTGGATTTTTTTAAGGATGAAAATTGTGCAATAACTTTAAATAGCACAGGCAAATGGGTGGTATTCCCGGAAAGGTCATTCCAATAAATATTCAAAATGGAAAAAAACAGTTAAGCCGACAAACAATTTTATTCGGATAATGAATGGGGTGTCCGGTAAATATTTCGTGGGAATGCAAACAGAGTGACAAATTTAATTTAATTACACTCCATCTTATGGTTGAGGGTATAAACATGTTCTGCGTGTAACTATAATTATTCAATATGTTACAAACTTCCACTCAACCAAATAATCCTCCAACATAGTCCTGCAAGGCATGACAACCGAAAAATAATCTAATATTAACGCCTAGATATCCACTCATCGGTGTTATTGTTATCCTAATGGCTGTCATTTGTGTTAAGTGCTAAATAAATTATTATGACATTTTATGATGATACCGACGATGATGCTGTTGTCGATTCAATAAAGACATCATCGACCCGCAAAGCAAACAACATATTAAATATTACCAACAAAATCTCCGAAACCACCATCCAATACTTTCGTTGACATTTTCAAAATAAATTGCAAATCATAAAATTTTAGTTAAATGTAAATAAATCACAAAACAAGAAACGAAAAGAAAATGACAAGCAAACAGTGAAATCAATGTCAGATATTTGACATTGTCTTCCGCGTCGTTTGTTGTTTTCCACATGGAATGTCAAGGCATAGAAAATAAATATTGTGACAAAAAGAAAAACCTAAATAAAATATGTAGGTATGTATGTGTATATACAACCCTCATGTTGAGAGCCTTTGACCAACACAACAAAGATTGTGGCGAGAGTGTGTCGGTTGGTTGGTGGGTGGATTGAAATGTAAACAGTTTGGAACCAAACCCCCCTGAAAAAAGAACTATGCTAAATTAAAGAAAAAACTGTTATTTTGCTTTAAATGTAAGCACACACACATGTATGTATGCACATAAGAAAATCGATAATGCCTTTTTCCCCATTCCAACAATGAGACGCCATTATATTTCTTTGACAATGACAATGAAAAGGCGAATAATATGAGAGATAGCTAGCTAGTCAGAAGACCAGGTCTTCTTATTTATACGTTCGCTTTAGAGGTCAGGGAAAATAAACAACGTACTTAGCGAACACATACATTGGACGGAATTGTTTTCCATTTTTTTACAATACTATTTGAAATTTTTAAAAATTTTCTAAATAATTTTTTTAAATAGTCTTATTACATTGTGAGACAAAATCGTGGTCATGGTCTGGGTTGTAGAAAATTTCTTTTGGGTATGAATCCCCTTGCTGAGTGTATGAAAACTCCCGAAGAAAACATTTGCCATAAAACGTCATTCAAATTTCGGAGATATGACATTCTTTACGCTCAACTAAATG